>NC_133504.1:105850757-106153787 GCF_049354715.1 Callithrix jacchus | reverse complement strand
CCCTTACCTTCCCCTCTGCTCTCCTCCTGTCCTTTCCTTTATTTCAACCATTGTGACATGTAGTGTTTTAATGACTTCATAATCAGAAATGATATGGTGTATTAGTTTGCCAGGGCTGCCACAACAAAAACAAAATACCACAGATTGGGTGGCTCAACAACAGAAACATATTTTCTTACAGTTCTGGAGGTTAAAAGTACAAGATCAAGGTGTTGGCAGTTTCGGTTTATCCTGAAGTGTTTCTGCTTGGCTTCTAGATGACTATGTTCTCTCTGTGTTCTCACATGATTTTTTCTTTTGCTGTTGTGCTACTTAATGATTCTTTTTGCATCCATATTGCCTCTTCCTGTAAGACACAAATCAGACTGGTTGAGGACCCACCAATGGCCTCAGTTTAAGCTAATCACTCCTTCAAAGGCCCTATCTCAAATACTGTCACATTCTGACATGCTGGTTATTAACGCTACAACATATACATTTTGGTGGGACACAATTTAGCCCCTAATATGAGGATTGCAAGCTATTCCACAAAATATGATTGGCCAACCCTCTTAACATAAAATTATTGGAAAAATAGTTATAATGGGATAGCTTAGCCTTTGCTACAAGCAGCCACATCCCAAACCCTAAATGTGTGGGAAAGTAAACAATTTGAGGTTTCCTCAGAAGCATATCATAGTGGCCCAGATGGAGTCTTAAGATAATTAGTAAATGTGAATCTGTAGCCTAGTAAATAAAAATTAAAAGAATGTGTTGGCAGAGGTGCTGATGGTATAAACAGAAGCTAGAGAAAAACAGCCAAAAGGGTAAGAATTTGATGTTAAATTTCTATCAATGTAATTGGCTGAGCTCAGTATGAAGGGATTATTAAGCTTTCTAGCTGCTTGAAAAATATGTCCTCTTATGGGTCTGCCTTAAAGGCCTTGCTGAAGTCGGTTAAGTTGTAATATCATTGTTCCTGTTACTGTACTCTTTTTTTTTTAGATGAAGTCTTGCTCTGTTGCCTAGGTTGGAATGCAATGGGGTGACCTTGGCTCATTGCAACATCTGCCTCTTAGTTTGAAGCAATTCTACTGCCTCAGCCTCCTGAGTAGCTGGGATTACAGGCACCCACCACCATGCCTGGCTAAGTTTTGTATTTTTAGTAGAGATGGGATTTCACCATGTTGGTCTTTAACTCCCAACCTTAGGTGATCCACCCACCTTGGCCTCTCAAAGTGCTGGGATTACAGGCATGAGTCAGCACACATGGCCCGTACTCCTTTATTAATATTCAATTTTTATTATATTTCATTTTTGTCAAGAGTAATTTATTCTGAAATTCAAATTCTCATACATTCTAACAATGAAAACTTCATGAAGAACAAAGAAAAATATTTTAGTTCTAGGGAAGAATAACCCCAAATTTTAAATGAATAGAGTTGCTTTCTGGTTTAGCCATCTACCATGAGCTACCAGATAGTCTTGTCTAAGTAACAGCCAGAATGTTCCTTATAGTGCTCATGATTTAACTTGAGCACACTCATATAACAAGCACTGTTGAGTCTTATTCTTCCTTTTCTCAAAAAAAAAAAAAAACACAACAAAACAAAAAACAGTTGACATGATTCAGTTCTCCAATTCCATGAGCTGTTTTAAATTTATTTTTCATTGAAACCTCTAGTCAAGTGTTTTTGTTATTATTATTATACTTTAAATTCTGGGGTAAATGAGCAGAACATGCACATTTGTTACACAGGTATATACATTGCCATGGTGGTTTACTGAACCCATCAACCTGTCATTAACATTAGGTATTTCTCCTAACGCTATCCCTTCCCTAACTCTCCAACCCCTGACAGGCCCCAGTGTGTGATGTACCCCTCCCTGTGTCCATACGTTCTCATTGTTCAACTCCCACTTATGAGTGAGAACATGCAGTGTTTGGTTTCTGTTCTTGTGTTAGTTTGCTGAGGATGATGGTTTCCAGCTTCATCCATGTCCCTACAAAGGACATGAACTCAACCTTCTTTATGGCTGCATAGTATTCCATGGTGTATATGTGCTACATTTTCTTTATCCAATCTGTCACTGATGGACATTTGGGTTGGTTTCAAGTCTTTGCTATTGTTAACAGTGCTGCAATAAACATACGTATGTATGTATCTTCATAGAATGATTTATAATCCTTTGGGTATATACTCAGTAATGGGATTGCTGACTCAAATGGTATTTCCAGTTCTAGAAAAGGAATTTCTAGTTCTAGAATTCCTTGAGGAATTGCCACACTGTCTTCCACAATGGTTGAACTAATTTACACTACCACCAACAGCATAAAAGTGTTTTTTCTCCACCTCATTGCCAGCATCTGTTGTCGCCTGTCTTTTTAATGATCGCCATTCTAACTGGAGTGAAATGGTATCTCATTGTGGTTTTGATTTGCATTTCTCTAATGACCAGTGATGATGAGCTTTTTTCCATATGTTTTTTGGCTGCATAAATGTCTTCTTTTGAGACATGTCTCTTCATAACTTTCATCCACTTTTTGATTTTTTTTCTTATAAATTTGTTTAAATTATTTGTAGATTCAGGATATTAGCCCCTTGTCAGATGGTTAGATTGCAAAAATTTTCTCCCATTCTCTAAAATGCCCATTCATCCTGATAATAGTTTATTCTGCTATGCAAATGCTCCTCAATTGGATCCCATTTATCAATTTGGTCTTTGTTGCCATTGCTATTGGTGGTTTAGTCATAAAGTATTTGCCTATGCCTATGTCCTAAATGATATTGCCTAGGTTTTCTTATAGGGTTTTTATGGTTTTTGGTCTTACAGTTAAGTCTTTAATCCATCTTGAGTTAGTTTTTGTATAAGGCTTAAGGAAGGGATTCAGTTTCGGCTTTCTGCCTATGGCTACCCACTTTTTCCAACACCATTTATTAAATAGGGATTTATTTCCTCATTGTTTGTTTTTGTCAGGTTTGTCAAAGATCAGATGGTTTTCAATGTGTGGTGTTATTTCTGAGGTCACTGTTCTGTTTCATTGGCCTTTATATCTGTTTTGGTATGAGTACCATGCTGTTTTTGTTACTGTAGCCTTGTGGTATAGTTTGAAGTCAGGTAGCATGATGCTTCCAGCTTTGTTCTTTTTGTTTAGGATAGTCTTGGCTATACATTTAAACTGCCTTTTTCTAATTCTGTGAAGAAGTCAATGGTAGCTTGATGGGGATAGCATTAAATCTATAAATTACTTTGGGCAGTACAACTATTTTCATAATATTGATTCTTCCTATCCATGAGCATGGAATGTTTTTTATTTGTTTGTGTCCTCCCTTACTTCCTTGAGCAGTGGTTTGTAATTTTTGGAGAGGTCCTTCACATCCCTTGTAAATTGTGTTCCTAGGTAATTCATTCTCTTTGTAGCAATTGTGAATGGGAGTTCACTCATGATTTGGCTCTCTGTTACTGGTGTATAAAAGTGCTTGTGATTTTTATACACTGATTTTGTATACTGAGACTTTGCTGAAGTTGCTTATCAGCTTAAGGAGATTTGGGGCTGAGATGATGGGGTTTTCTAAATAGATAATTATGTCACTTGCAAACATAGATAATTTGACTTTCTTTTTTCCTAATTGAATACCCTTTATTTCTTTTTTTTTTTGTAATTTTTTATTGCATTTTAGGTTTTGGGATACATGAGCAGAACATGCAAGACAGTTGCATAGGTACACACATGGCAGTGTGTTTTGCTTCCTTTCTCCCCTTCACCCACATTTGGCATTTCTCCCCAGGCTATCCCTCCCCACCTCCCCCTCCCACTGGCCCTCCCCTTTTCCCCCCAATAGACCCCAGTGTTTAGTACTCCCCTCCCTGTGTCCATGTGTTCTCATTTTTCATCACCCTTTATTTCTTACTCTTGCTTGATTGCCTTGATCAGAACTTCTAATACTATGTTGAATAGGAGTGGAGAGAAGGGGTATCATTGTCTTGTACTGGTTTTCAAAGGGAATGTTTCCAGTTTTTGCCTATTTAATATGATATTAGCTGTGGGTTTGTCATGAATAGCTCTTATCATTTTGAGATATGTTTCATGAATGCATAGTTTATTGAGAGTTTTTAGCATGATGGGTTGTTGAATTTTGTCAAAGGTGTTTTCTGCACTGATTGAGATAATCATGTGGTTTATGCGATTGGTTCTGTTTATGTGATGGATTACATTTATTGATTTGCATTTGTTGAACCATCCCATGGATAAAGCTGACTTGATAGTGATGAGCAAGCTTTTTGATGTGCTGTTAAATTCGGTTTGCCAGTATTTCATTGAGGATTTTTGCATGAATGTTCATCAGAGATATTGGCCTGAAATTTTCTTTTTTTATTGTGTTTCTGCCTGGTTTTGGTATCAGGATGACACTGGCCTCATAAAATGAATTAGAAAGTATTCCTTCTTTTTCTATATTTTTGAAATGGTTTCAGAAGGATTACTACCAGCTCCTCTTTGTACCTCTGGTTGAATTTGGCTGTGAACCCATCTGGTCCTGGACTTTAATTGGTTGGTAGACTATAAATTACTGCCTCAATTTTAGAACTTGTTATTGGTCTATTCAAGGATTTGACTTATTCCTGGTTTAGTCTTGGGAGTCTGTATGTGTCCAGAAATTTATCCATGTCTTCTAGATTTTCTAGTTTATTTGTATAGAGGTATTTCTAGTATTCTCTGTCGGTAGTTTGTATTTCTGTGGGATCAGTGGTGATATCCCCTTTATCATTTTTTGCTGCATCTATTTGATTCTTCTTTCTTTTCTTCTTTATCAGTCTAACCAGTGGTCTATTTTGTTGATTTTTTTTCAAAAAACATCTCCTGGATTCATTGATTTTTTGAAGGTTTTTTTTGTGTGTCTCTATCTTCTTCAGTTCTGCTCTGATCTCAGTTATTTCTTTTCTTCTGTAGCTTTTGAATTTGTTTGCTCTTGCTTCTCTAGTTCTTTTAATTGTGACCTTATGGTGTCAGTTTTAGATCTTTCTTGCTTTCTCTGTTGGGCATTTAGTGCCATAAATTTTCATCTACACACTGCTTTAAAAGTGTCTCAGAGATTATGTTGTTTCTTTGTTCTCATTGGTTTCAAATAATATCTTTATTTCTGCCTTAATTTTGTTATCCAGTAGTCATCCAGGAGCAGGTTATTCAGTTTCTATGTGGTTGTGTGGTTTTTAGTGAGTTTCTTAATCTTTAGTTCTAATTTGATTGCACTGTGGTCTGAGAAACAGTTTGTTATGATTTCCATTATTTTGCATTTTCTGAGGAGTGTTTTACTTCCAATTATGTGGTCAATTTTAAAATAAGTACAATGTGGTGCTGAGGAGAATGTATATTCTGGGGATTTGGGGCGGAGAGTTCTGTAGAAGTCCGTTAGGTCCACTGGGTCCACAGCTGAGTTCAGGTGCTGGATATCCTTTTGAATTTTTTGTCTCATTAATCTGTGTAATATTGACAGTTGGGTGTTAAAGTCTCCCACTATTATTGTGTGGGAGTCTAAGTCCCTTTGTAGGTCTCTAAGAACTTGCTTAATGAATCTGGATGCTCCTGTATTGGGTGAATATATATTTAGGACAGTTAGCTCTTCCTGTTGCATTGATCCCTTTTCCATTATATAATTCTCTTCTTTGTCTCTTTTAATCTTTGTTGGTTTAAATTCTGTTTTATCAGATACTAGAATTGAAACCCTTGCTTTTTTTCACTTTCGATCTGCTTGATAAATACTCCATCCCTTTATTTTGAGCTGTGTGTCTTTGCATGTGAGATGTGTCTCCTGAATACAGCACACCAATGGGTCTTGATTCTTTATTTCATTTGTGAATTTGTGTAGTTTAATTGGGGCATTTAGCCTGTTTACACTTTAGGTAAATATTGTTATGTGAATTTGATCCTTTCATTATGATGCTAGCTGGTTATTTTGCCTGATAGTTGATGCAGTTTCTTCATAGTGTTGATGGTCTTTAAGATTTGGTAAGTTGTTGCAGTGGCTGGTACTGGTTGTTCCTTTCTGTATTTAGTGCTTTCTTCAGGAGCTCTTGTAAGGCAGGCCTGATGATGACAAAATCTCTAAGCATTTGCTTGTCTATAAAGGATTTTATTTTTCCTTCACTTATGAATTTTAGTTTGTCTGGATATGAAATTCTGAGTTGAAAATTATTTAAGAATGTTGAATATTGGCCCCCACTCTCTTTGGATTGGTAGGGTGTCTGCCAAGAGATCTGCTGTTAGTCTGATGGCCTTTCTTCTGTGGGTAAACTGACCTTTCTCACTGGCTGCTCTTAACATTTTTTCCTTCATTTCAACCTTGGCAAATCTGATGATTTTGTGTCTTGGGGTTGTTCTTCTTGAAATGTATCTTTCTGGTGTTCTCTGTGGTTCCTGACTTTGAATATTGGCCTGCCTTGCTAGGTTGGGGAAGTTCTCCTGAAAAATATCCCAAAGAGTGTTTTCCAACTTGGTTCCATTCTCCCTGTCACTTTCAGGTACACCAATCAAATGTAGATTTAGTCTTTTCACATAGTCCCATATTTCTTGGAGGCTTTATTCATTTATTTTCACTGTTTTTTTCTCTAACATTTTATTCTCGCTTTATTTCATTAAGTTGATGTTCAATCTGTGATATCCTTTCTTCTACTTAATTGATTTGGCTATTGTTACTTTTATATGCTTCATGAAGTTCTTGTACTCCATTTTTCAGCTCCATTAGGTCATTTATGTTTTTCTCTAAACTGGTTATTCTAGTTAGCTATTAGTCTAACTTTTTTTTCAAGGTTCTTAGCTTCCTTGCATTGGGTCAGTACATGCTCTTTTAGCTCAGAGGAGTTTGTCATTACCCTCCTTCTAAGGCCTGCTTCTGTCAGTTTGTCAAGCTCATTTTCTATCCAGTTTTTTTCCCTTGCTGATGAGGAGTGGTGATCTTTTGGAGAAGAAGAAGTGTTCTGGTTTTTTGAATTGTCAGGCTTTTTGTGTTGGTTCCTCCCCATTTTTGTGGATTTATCTACCTATGTCTTTGATGTTGGTGATCGTTGGATGGGCTCTCTGAATGAAAGTCCTTTTTGTTGATGTTGATACTATACCTTGCTGGTTGCTAGTTTTTCTTCTAACCAGCCCCTCTGCTGCAAGTCTGCTGAGGTGGCTAGAGGTCCATTTGAGACCATTTACTTGGGTATCACCAGCAGTGTCTGCAGAACAAATATTTCTGTCTGTTCTGCAAATATTTCTTCTGTTCCTTCTCTGGAAGCTTTGTCCCAGAGTGTCACCTGCCAGATGCCAGCCAGAGCTCTCATGTAGGAGGTGTCTCCCAGTCAGGATACATGTGGGTCAGCAACCCACTTGAGGCAGCAGTCTGAACCTGTCAGAGCTTAAACACTGTGCTGGTATATCCACTGCTCTCTCCAGAGCTGACAGGTAGGGATGTTTAAGTCTGCTGAAGCTGTGCCCATAGCCACACTTTCCCCCATGTGCTTTGTCCCAGGGAGATGGGGGTTTTATCTATATGTCCCTGACTAGGGCTGCTGCCCGTTTTTTCAGAGATGCCCTGCCCAGAGGGGAGGCATCTAGAGGTGCAGTCAGGCTGCTGAGCTGTGGCGGGCTCTACCCAATTTGAACTTCCTGGCAGCTTTGTTTACTCTGTGAGGGTAAAATCAACTACTCAAGCCTCAGCAATTGCTTATATCCCTCCGCTAACCAAGCTCAAGTGTCCAGGTCAACATCAGACTGCTGTGTTGGCAGTGAGACTTTCAAGCCAGTGGATCTTAGCTTGGTGGGCTCCATGGGGATGGGACCAGCTGAGCCAGATCACTTGGCTCTTTTGCTCTAGCCTCCTTTCCAAGAGAGTGAAGGATTCTGTCTCACTGATGTTCCAGGCACCACTAGGGTATGCAAACAAACAAATGAAACTTCTACAGCTTAGTTCAGTGTCTGCCCAAACAACCATCCAGTTTTGTGCTTGAAACACCCAGGGCCCTGGTGGCATAGGAACTGGAGTGAATCTCCTGGTCTGTGGGTTGTGAAGACCGTGGGGAAAAGGGCAATATCTGGGCCCAAGTGCACAGTTCCTCACGATCCAGTCCCTAATGGCTTCCCTTAGCTAGGAAAGGGAGTTCCCTGACTCCTTGCACTTTCTGGGTGAGGCAATGCCCCACTCTGCTTTGGCTCGCCATCTGTGGGGTGCACCCACTGTCCAACCGGTCCCAATGAGGCAAACTGGGTATCTCAGTTGGAAATGAAGAAATTACCTACCTTCTTCATTGATCTAGCTCAGAGCTATAGACTGGAGCTATTCCTATTCAGCTGTCTTGTCAGCCACTGACCTTGGCAAAAGAAGTCCAATCTTAATCTTTAATCACATGGCATTTAGTATGAAACAAATTGAAAAACACTATATTCAGCTTATTTCAGCTTTCTGTTATGTTAGAACCTTGAACTACTGCTCACTCTATTCTTAGATCTTTTCAAAACTTTACATATTCTAGGTCAAATGTCAACTCTTTTGAGGATTTTCTTGACTGCTCTTGTTAAATGACCACTCATTCCCCTCCCCAGTCACTAGTGCATAGAGAAATGACTGACACTAACTGGGGTCAGTGAATCTTCTAAATCATCAAATCATTGAATCAATTCTGACTTCTATAGCACATTTGAAGAATGATAGTTAACAACACAATTTCTATATAACATGTATTTATAAGTTTTAATGTTTTAAGTAAACATTGCTTAACAGTTATAGATAATCCCTAATTGTTTTCCTATGATTTATATAATGTATAAATTCATACTATCTTTTATTTGAAGATAGGTGATTTTTGGCTTCTAAAGAGTTCACTTGTTAATGAATTCTTCATGCATTCTCAAACTGTGATCCCCAAAACAGTAGCATTAGCGTCACCTAGAAATCTATTAAAAAGGTATATTTGAGGCCCTACACCAGAAACACTGTATCAGAAACTCTCAGAGTAGGGTACAGTTATCTGTGTTTAAACAGACTTTCCAAGTAACTCTTGTCAACCAGTCTTATCTAATCAAAAATCTAAATTGATACCTATGGCTATTACAGTTAAAATAGTAGCATTGTCATTGGAATCTATTTGGATTTCTTTAATGATTTTGGAAACTTTTGATATAATTATAGAAAATCAATCTTAGATCACTTCTGATTTATAATTCCATTCATAGGCTGGACATCTCAGACTGATCCAAGCGCCCTATACCTAATTTCTCAGCTAAAAGTCAATGTAGACTTGGATTCATTTCTTACTACATGGATAAAAAGCTATTTCCCATAACATTTCTTTGGTATAAAACAGTAAAAAAAAAAAAAGAATCAGAAATGACAATAACCCAGCACCAATTTATCAACCTTGCTGTCATTTCTTAAATATCATTTTCACAAATGTTATTACAGAGCTCTGGTAGAGGACAAAGTGATGATTTGGCAAGCTCCAAAAAGACTTTCAAATGTCAGGGAAAATATTTTATTCCAGAATTATGACAGATATATGCTATGAATAAATGTTTGAAATTCAGATAATATATGTCACCTTTCTTTTGTGGCACAAAGATAGTAGAATTATGAGAGAGAAACTTCATTGTTTTTACACCACAACAAAAATATGGGCCTGTATTAAGAAGGGAAAGAGTAGCATATATTATTGAAGAAACAGGAGCCAGTGATTGAATACTCTCCTGCTTTTATCTCCACCTGTAGTGAACTCACTTGTACTCTTCTTGCCCTACAAACAGAACTGCAATCTGCCATGCAGTTATTACCTAACCTTTGCAAGCTGCCTGTGTTATCAAAACATCTCTGCTCAGTAACATAGTATACATAAAGAAGATAGTTACTAATGCATTCAGGCACATTTTCTAGTACAGGCAGCAATGCTTGACTCTTAAAATGGTATTATTTTCAATTCTTCATATACTTGGATCATATCTTCTAATGGAAATGAGGAAGCAAAAAAATCAAAATAACAATGATTTAAAGCATTTAGAAATAAATAGGATCATTGCATACACATATACGTAGAAGACTAAGAACTTTTTGAATAGGAACATGTACATGAATAGATTTTTAAATGATGAAATGAAGATCATTAGTATGTAGGAAAATATAGTTTATAAAAATATGAACTTAGGCCGGATGCAGTGGCTCAAGCCTGTAATCCCAGCACTTTGGGAGGCCGAGACAGGTGGATCACGAGGTCGAGACCATCCTGGTCAACATGGTGAAACCCCGTCTCTACTAAAAATACAAAAAATTAGCTGGGCATGGTGGTGTGTGCCTGTAATCCCAGCTACTTGGGAGGTTGAGGCAGGAGAATTGCCTGAACCCAGGAGGCAGAGGTTGCAGTGAGCCGAGATCGCGCCATTGCACTCCAGCCTGAGTAACAAGAGCGAAACTCTGTCTCAAAAAAAAAAAAAAAAAGAAAATATGAACTTAAAGTTTTCTTTTTAATGTAGAATATAAGTTCATCCTTTTACACCACTTTATATATATTTTCAGTTCAATGAACTATAATTCATTGAGAATTATGTCTTCCACTGGATTGGCCTAGCAATTTCTTATTAATATTTTAAAACTGTATATGGAAAGTGTATTTACTATTATGAAAATATATTTTATGTACTTAAAAATATTTTATAATATCAATTGTATCAAAATATATTTCTTAGAAATTACTTTTAAATTATAGGGCATACATCTAGAAAGAGGGTATAATTTTTCTCCTGAAAAAAATATCACCATGTAGTTCTCTTGGTCAAAGCATAAATTTAATATGGCTTGAATAATGCCCTTTTGGCAGATTAGAGACAATTTTTTGAAAGACTACAATGCCTTTTAAAGCTTTTGGCCTTCAAGAAAGGAACTATTTCAGATACTAATTACTATCAAAATTTAATTAGTCATTTTTGACTACTCAAACAGGAAAATACACAAAAGTAAAATAATTTTAAAGTTGTAATCATTGCTTTGCCTTTTGTACCCATGGGTTCTGCATCCATAAATTAACTCAATCATGGATTAAAATATTTTGAAAATTAAAATTAAAAATACAAATTAAATAATACAGCATATCAACTATTTACAGAGCATTTACATTGTATTATGTATTGGAAATAATCTAAAGAGATTTAAAGTGTTTGAGAGGTTGTACATAGATTATATGCAACTACTATACCATTTTATATAAGAGACTTGAACATTAGTGGATTTTTGTATGGGGATGGGGGATTCCTGGAACCAGTTGCCCTGGGATGCTGAGGTCTGTATTTCATGGTAATTATAGATATTTTTAGGTCTGCTCTTAGATTTTTTTCTATGGGGATTGATTGTTGTTGTATAATATTACTATAAATATTTTTAATCATTTTGTAGTAACTGCTGAATATATATATATATATAACTAAAATATGTGATTGTGAAGTCTTGATGTACATAAACCAAATATGCTTAAAGTTATTTCTATTTTTAATGGCATATAGGCCATTATTAAATAAACTACTAATTTAAAAATAGAGTTGGCACACCTTCGTACAAAATGAATATAGGATATATATATTTTTTTGCCTTGGAATAGTAATAGAAAAAGTAGGATTTGTTACATTGTGGGAAACTAAGGTAGCATTATAGTTTCAATTATGTTCAAAATTTAAGTTTTTATTTTTACTTTTTTGGGGGGTACTATATGTTTAAACTACCTCCAACCTTGGGAGACATAAATCCAGAGGCAGCAGGAAGGATGCACTCACTCAGTAAATACACAAGGCATGCTTTGAATCCAAGGGAAATTAATTTGCACAATTCTTACTGCTATTTTGCTGTGCAAAAATTTTCTGTATTGAAACAGATGTGGTTGAAGACTCATGTTGCAGAATAATAGAGAAACTAAGTTATTTGTATGTTATCAAATAAAGTAAAAGTTCTAATGGAAAAGATAGTAAGTCAGGGAATGGGTACTTCACTACCAACTATTTAAACAACTATTTAAGTTAAACAGGATTGTTACTTATCTAATTTTATTTATGTTATTATTTTTCAATAGTTTGTAGTTGCAAAAGGGAAAGAACAAAGCCATATAGTTGCTCAATATAATATTACATATCTCTCAAATTTCCTATAATTTTAATTTTCTCTAAATGGAATTCATTCATATTAATTTATTTACTTGCATATCACTAAATAATGTATCAGGTTGAGTATAAATTCTGTATGTATGTCTAGTGATGTTATACCTTATATATAAAATTTAATTATATGTCATAATGAAAACAGTATGACTATTTTTAGAGTAAAATTTGTTTCAAATTGTATATTTGTTTCAAATATGCACAGATATGACATGATATACATATCTGAAAAATTTATGCTATTGTGGAATTCCTTTTAGGAGAAATAACAGACAAAATGTAAAATTAATAAAAAAAACTTTCATTTGAAACGATTGCTTGTGATTTAAGAACTATTTTATAGAAAGTATTTGAAAATAACTGATTTTTTTCTCATACCTCAATATGTGCTGCTTTTTCATGATTTTAAGAATATACTATAAGAGGAAAAAAATTCAGGGTGCACAACCAATATTTTCCATTTATTTGTTCGTATTAGCAATTATCCAAGAATTAAGAGTTAAATGGACATTTGCCTATTATCAAATAAAATTATGTTTTCTTTTTTTAAAATTTTACTTTAGGTGTATACTATATCCAGCATTTCTCCCCATGTTTTCCCTTCCCACCCTTTTCACCCTCCCCACCCCCTGCTGTCCCTCCCCTAACCCCCCCAACTGTGCCCAGTGTGTGATGATCCTCTCCCTGAGTCTACATGTTCTCATTGTTCAACACCCACCTATGAGTGAGAACATGCGGTGTTTGGTTTTCTGTTCTTGTGTCAGTTTGTTGAGAATGATGGCTTTCAGATTCATACAAGTCCCTACAAAGGACATGAACTCATCATTTTTTTCTGGCTGCATAGTATTCCATGGTGTATATGTACCACATTTTCTTTTGTAATGTCATTACATAGGGCAATTATTGTTATGTTATTTTTAAATCAGTTTTTCAACTCAAGTCCAATTATTGGTGGATCACTAAATATAAATTTTCTATAACCAATCCAACTACCAAATCATAATAGAAATTCATTAGTGCAGTAAACATTTAATGAGAAACTACCATGTGTCAGACATTATTTTAAGTCTTGGAGATTGATATGGTTTGTATTTGTGTCCCCACCCAAATCTCACATCGAGTTATAATCCCCAGTGTTGGAGGAGGAGCCTGGTGGGAAGTAATTGGATCATGAGAGCAGATTACCCCCTTGCTGTTCTCCAGATAGTGAGTGAGTTCTCATGAGATCTGATTGCTTAAAAGTGTGTAACACCTCGCCCAGCTCCTTCTTCCTCCTGCTCCAGCCGTGTAGGATGTTACTGCTTCCCATGATTCTAAGTTTCCTGAGGCCTCCTCAGCCAGGCTTCCTGTACAGGATGCAGAACCATGACTCAATTAAACCTCTTTTCTTGATAAATTACCCAGTCTCAGGTAGTTCTTTATGACAGTGCTAGAATGAACTAATACAAAGATAACAACAGTAAAATAAACAAAGTCACTGTCGTCATAGAGTATACTGCATTGTAGTAAGGGTCAGGGGATAATAGGTCGAAAAACTAAACAAACATTTGCTAGGAAGTTATACGTACAAAAGACAGGAAATGCTGATGGGAATGTAAATTAATAAGGCTACTATAAAGAACAGTTTAAAGCTTCCTCAAAAAACTAAAAATAAAACTAACATATGATCTAGCAATCCCACTGCTAGGTACATAACCCAAAGAAAGGAAATCAGTATATGGAAGAGGTATCTGCACTCCCATGTTTATTGCTGCACTATTCACAATAGTCAAGATTTGGATTCGTCAACAGATGGATGGATAAAGGAAGCATGGTACATATACATGATAGAGTATTATTCAGCTGTAAAGAAGAAGAGATCCTGTCATCTGTAGCAACATAGATGAGACTGGAGGACATTATGTTAACTGAAATATACCAGGCTTAGAAAGATAAACTTCACATGTTACTATTCATTTGTGGGAGCTAAAAATTAAAATAATTGAACTCATGGAGATTGAAAGTAGAATGATGGTTACCATAGGCTGGGAAGGGTATTAGGGTGGGAGGAAGTAGAGTTAATGGTACAAAAATATAGTGAGATGGAATGAATAAGATAAAGTGTTTATTGCACAACAGTTGTGCTACAGCTGACAGTGTGACTACAGTTAACCATAATCTATTATGTGTTTTAAAATAACCAAAAGAGTATAATTAGAATGTTTGCACCATGAAGGAATGATAAATGCTTGAGGCAATTGATACCCCATTTACCCTGATGTGATGATTACACAGTGTATGCCTGTATCACAATATACAGGGACTCCTTATATATGCACCTACTACATACCCATAAAATATAAAAGTTAAAAAAAAACAAGACTAATTAATAGTGATTCTAATTTATAGTGTTACATCCATTATCTAATGTAATTAAATTATTTTTCACATGAACCATATGAAGTAAATACTACTATTATTCCCACTTTACATATGAAAAAAACATGGCTTAATAAAATTAAGTAGTTTGCTTGAGTGTATATAACCAGACAATGATGGAGACATGATTTTATCTCCACTGCTCATCAAATAAAATAAAATTTCCTCATGCAAAAAGTGAGGTCCTTCCACATGGAGCTTAAGTGTAATCTAGACTGAGCAAGCTTCATGTGCCCTCTCCATCACCCATTAAATTAGGGGTCAGAGGCAAGTTACCAAATATGTGACTCAGTAAACTTCTGTAAAATTAATACCTTCCTCAAAATTAAATGAGAAAATGCACACAAAATACTTTAAACAGAGCTTAGTATATGACAGGCACTTAGATGTCAGCTATAATCATTACCTCAGTATTACTATATATATCAAATAATGCATCAAAATGAAGAAATATTTATGTGTAAATCATATTTTTGTTAAATTATAGGAATATGTGCTCAAGATATTGGTTGGCCACAGCATAGGTAAAGCTATGCCATATCAATATACCAAAACCATATGTGAGCATCTTAGAAAAATTGTTTACCTTTGCTCTTTTTCTAAAATGCATGCTTCTTTGTAGTTATAGCTTTAAAAATTTCTATGTAAATTCTGGATATCAGCCCTTTGTCAGATGGGTAAACTGCAAAAATTTTTTTCCCATTCTGTTGGTTGCCAATTCACTCTAATGACTGTTTCTTTTGCCATGCAGAAGCTATGGAGTTTGATTAGGTCCCATTTGTCTATTTTGGCTTTTGTTGCCAATGCTTTTGGTGTTTCAGTCATGAAGTCCTTGCCTACTCCTATGTCCTAAATGGTTTTGCCTAGATTTTCTTCTAGGGTTTTTATGGTGATAGGTCTTATGTTTACGTCTTTAATCCATCTGGAGTTAATTTTAGAGTAATGTATCATGAAGGGGTCCAGTTTCTGCTTTCTGCACATAACTAGCCAGTTTTGCCAACACCATTTATTAAACAGGGAATCCTTTCCCCATTGCTTGTTTTTGTTAGGTTTGTCAAAGATCGGATAGTTGTAGATATGTTGTGTTGCCTCCAATGCCTCTGTTCTTTTCCATTGGTCTATATCTCTGTTTTGGTACCAGTATCATGCTGTTTTGATTACTGTAGCCTTGTAGTATAGTTTGAAATCTGGTAGTGTGATGCCTCCTGCTATGTTCTTTTTGCTTAGAATTGACTTGGCTATGTGGGCTCCCTTTTGGTTCCATATGAAGTTTAAGGTGGTTTTTTTCAGTTCTGTGAAGGTCATTGGTAGCTTGATGGGGATAGCATTGAATCTATAAATTACTTTTGGCAGCATGGCCATTTTCATGATATTGATTCTTTCTAACCATGAACATGGAATGTTTCTCCATCTGTTTGTGTCCTCTCTTATTTCATTGAGCAGTGGTTTGTAGTTCTCCTTGAAGACGTCCTTTACATTCCTTGTTAGTTGTATTCCTAGGAATTTTATTCTCTTTGTAGCAATTGTGAATGGCAGTTCATTCCTGATTTGGCTCTCTTTAAGTCTTTTATTAGTGTATAGGAATTCTTGTGATTTCTGCCCATTGATTTTGTATCCTGAGACTTTGCTGAAGTCACTTATCAGTTTCAGGAGATTTGGGGCTGAAACAATAGGGTCTTCTAGATATAAAAGCATGGTGTCTGCAAATAGAGACAACTTGGCTTCCTCTTTCCTATCTGAAAACACTTTATTTCTTTTTCTTGTCTGATTGCTCTGGCTAGAACTTCCAGTACTATATTGAATAGGAGTGGTGAGAGAGGGCATCCTTGTCTAGTGCCAGATTTCAAAGGGAATGCTTCCAGTTTTTGCCCATTCAGTATGACATTGGCTGTTGATTTGTCATAAATAGCTTTTATTATTTTGAGATACATTCCATCAATACCTAGTTTATTGAGGGTTTGTAGCATAAAGGGCTGTTGAATTTTGTCAGAGGCCTTCTCTGCATCAATTGGGATAATCACGTGGTTTTTGTCTTTGGTTCTGTTTATGTGGTGAATTACGTTTATAGACTTGTGTATGCTGAACCAGCCTTGCATCCCCAGGATAAATCCTACTTGATCATGGTGGATAAGCTTTTTGATGTGCTGTTGCAATCGGCTTGCCCGTATTTTATTGAAGATTTTTGCATCTATGTTTATCATGGATATTGGCCTGAAGTTTTCCTTTATTGTTGAGCCTCTGCTGGGTTTTGGTATCAGGATGATGTTGGTCTCATAAAATGATTTGGGAAGGATTCCCTCTTTTTGGATTATTTGGAATAGTTTCAGAAGGAATGGTACCAGCTCCTCTTTGTGTGTCTGGTAGAATTTGGCTGTGAACCCATCTGGACCTGGGCTTTTTTTGTGTACATTAGTTCAACCATAGTGGAAGACAGTGTGGCAACTCCTCAGGGACCTAGAAATAGAAATTCCATTTGACCCAGCAATCCCATTATTGGGTGTATATCCAAAGGATTATAAATCATTCTACTATAAGGAAATATGCACATGAATATTCATTGCAGCACTGTTTACAATAGCAAAGACCTGGAATCAACCCAAATGCCCATCAATGATAGACCAGAGAGGGAAATTGTGGCACATATACACCATGGAATATTATGCAGATATAAAAAACAATGAGTTTGTGTCCTTTGTAGGGACATGGATCAATATGGAGAACATTATTCTCAGCAAACTGACACAAGAACAGAAAATGAAATACCACATGATCTCACTCATAGGTAGGTGTTGAACAATGAGAACACATGGATGCAGGGAGGGGAGCACTACACACTGGGGTCTGTTGGGGGGAATAGGGGAGGGACAGTGGGGGGTGGGGAGTTGGGGAGAGATAGCATGGGGAGAAATGCCAGAAATAGGTGATGGGGAGGAAGGCATCAAATCACACTGCCATGTGTGTACCTATGCAACTCTCTTTCATGTTCTTCACATTTACCCCAAAACCTAAAATGCAATAATAAAAAAAGAAAAAAAAAATTTCTAAATAAAGTGATCAGTATTCTTTGGCTAGTAGGAGCTGAAGAATATTTTTTCCTATTATTAAAGAATAAAACTTTTACTCATGTGACTATTGGACTAGATGGATCAATAGATAGAAATGTTTACAATGACAATGATAAATTGGAAAAATATTATTTATAATTCATCATGTTATTCAAACGTTCTACTTATCAGAAAAAAAAATTCAACTTATGGCTATTAAGAAATAATAGAGGAGTAGGATAAGTGATTGCTAATAGTTTTTTTTTTTTGCAATGCAGTAATGTATCTAATGATAGCAGCTTCTATTAGGAAAAATAAAGTGGTATTTATGAATTTTGTAAATAATATTCTCTGGCCAGTTTTTTACTATACTTGTGGTATGTACCATTATGTAATTAGAATCATTTTTATTTCTTTCTCTCAGTCTGATCTTATCTCCTACAGGAAAGGATGGCTTTTATTTTAAAAATGCATTATAATGGCTGAATTTTTTAAAAAGCTTGTCAACACCATTTTGATTCCACTGTCTGTAGGAATATAAATACAGTATAACTGGAACATAGAATGGCTGGAAGCATAATCGCCAATTTACTACTGCCTCAAATCTATGAAAAGCCCAAAAGAAAGAGCTTAATCTTTTCTTCAAATAAAATCCTGTAAAGAGTCAAATTTACGTGCACAGATGCACACACAAACATACACAAATTTTTTTATAAAGTGCTCTTGGAGATCTGAGTAAATAAGCACTGCTTTCTCTTCCCAGGGATTCTCCAGGGCAATTCCAGGTCTCTGTAGAGCAACCTCTGCATTGGATACTCTGCATCATATCCCTGGATAAGTCCAACTGTCAGAGACCTATGTGCTATGACTATAAAGTGTTGGTTACATGTAGCTCCATGCTTTGTGTTGATGTTATGGCATGAACTTAAGAACATTATAAGAAGCAGCTTATTATTAAACCTATAGCAGAGATGTTGTTGAAAATGGTTATGGGTTTACACCATGAGAATCCTCAGGGAGCAATTTCTCTCTGGTCTAAGGCTTTTCATGGATAATTTTCTGATTGAGGGAGGAGAGGATAGTCTTCATAGAGGCAGTGATCTTTGAACTTGGCCATTTTGTGATGAATTATTTTACAGGATCATTTCAGAAAGGGGAAATTTACAGATTTGAGAAAATATATGATTAGTTTAGGGAATAAGTGATTTTGTGTTCTGGTAGCATTGAATGTGTGAAATAATGTTATATGAAGTAATAGTAGACACATGAGTTCTCATTTTACATAGTGTAGATTATTTTGCATGTTCTATTAAAAGGCTGTGAGAAGCAAACTCATTATAGAAAATCTCTGAAAGCAATATGAAGTACTCATAAATATTGCCCTCAAGGAGTACAGTTTGTGAGTAAGATAACTTTTCCATAGAAGTAAATGTAATTATAGAAAGTTTGAAGGATATGTCTTATATGAGTAATTTTAGTCATCTTAACAGAGAACTAGATTCTTATTTATGTCAGATTTATATGCACACACATAAATATTCTCTCTCTCGATATATATATATATTAAACAGTATTTTCCTATTACATTCTAAGAATATAACTCATCTCTTTTATCACATGATAAAGAATACAAGGGAAGATAATTAAATCTAAAACAGAAAGTCAGTAAGTATGTGTATTATTAATGAATGGTTAGTGAGGCATAAGTTATTTTTCAAGATACCTAATTTGTACATGTTCAAGTTCTAAATGTGTTTATTAAGAAATAAAATGTGAAAGTATTCTTTTAAATGAAATATTTATTACAATGAAACCATTACTATTTTTCAATTATAATTTAAAAGGCAATAATTATGGAATTCTCATTTTATTTTTCTTGGGAATTAATAATCATCATGCAAGCACATCATTCTCATAGCCAAATTACACAGTCTTTCTACATTTTTCACTCACCTGTTTGCTGTCACTTGCATGTTAGCATGTCCTTCTTTGACTCATATCTAATTCTAGTTATTATTTCTAATCACATAAATTGGATACATAAACACATGGAGTAAAGTTTTAAGAACTGTCCAAAGGAAGATAGAACCTCCTAAGAAGACTATCAATGGACTTTAAAATATCATAATTTCATTTTAATCTCAATTTAATTCCTTATCAATAAAATAACAATGTCATTATTTTTTTCTAGATATCATAAATATTTATTTTTTTAAAAAAAAGATTGAGCCACATAAGTAATTCTCAGAAATACTGAAAGTTAGCAAGTTATGATAACTTCCACTCTGTAGTTCAATGTTATTATCTTTCCACAGGGGAGCACATTTCAGATTCTGACTATATACTGTAGTCTGAGTATGTCCTCTGAAATTCATAGGTTAAAACTTAGTTGCCAATGCAATAGTATTGAGAGGTGGGGACTTCACAAAATGAAATGTGTGACTTTACAAAAGAGATTGAAGAGAGCACTTTAGACGAGCAACAAGATGCCATCTTGTAAGGAAAGAGCAGCCGGCACCAAACTGGCCTTTTGATCTTTGATTTCCTAGCCCCCAAAACTGTAAGAAATATGTTTATGTTATTTATAATTACCAGTCAGGTATTTTGTTATAGCAGCACAAACAGACTGAGACAATGTGGAAATGTGAACTAGCAATGGGCAACTCACTAGAATAGCAAAATCACATTTTATCTATATTTAAAATAATATAATATCTCTCCATGCAATTTCTGCTTATAAGTTCAAATATGCTTTATATTGAGTATGATATAATACACATATAAAGTTTTCATGAATCTTTAATTCATGTATTTGGGAATTTTACCCAAAATTACCTTAAAATAGCGTCTGTTCTATATTTTATATTTTTTAAATATGTGTTCTATATATTAATCACCAGTATATTTTATTACGAAAAGAGTACTTAGAAATATAAGCGTTAGTATATGCATATAGTTTATTTAGATAAATATTCAATAGAATATCACATAGTTTACAAATTATCAATAAATATGTTCCCATACTTATAAAATTATTTTTCAATGCTGAAATTTGAGATAACATGGTAGAGGTTTATTTTATTTCATAGTAATGCTTGGTGATTTATTTCTTCAAACTTAAAAATCAGTTTGAATTTTAAAGGAACATCTCTCAATCTAATCTTTATAAAAGAAGATTAAAGCTAATTGCATGATTTTTATTTCATTAAAATGGTAGTTTTCAAAGGAATAGGTCATTTTTTTAAATGTCATTAATTTATTTTATGGGACATATGGCTTAATATTATACTTTAGGCAGCGTTCCATAGGAGGTTTTCTTACTCAAAGTGTTTAAAGCTTAAATATTCAAATGCTGGTATCACATTGTTGTGTGGCTTTTTGAATGACTCAGCTCCTGTGTTTCAGTTTTCTCTCAATTCTACCAAAATGTGGGGAGTTAAATTAAATGAGTTTGCATGTATGTTGGTTAGTGTGTAAGAATTTTTGAGGAAAAAATATTTTGGCTGGTGATGGTGGTTCACACCTGTAATCCCAGCACTTTGGGAGGCCAAGGTGGGCAGATCCTGAGGTCAGGAGTTCGAGACTAGCCTTACCAACATGGTGACACCCTGTCTCTACTTAAAATACAAAATTTAGCTGGGTGTGGTGGTATGCACAGGTAATCCCAGATACTCAGGAGGCTGAGGCAGGAGAATTGCTTGAACCTGGGAGGTGGAGATTGCAGTAAGCCAAGATTGTGCCATTGCACTCCAACCTGGGCAACAGAGCAAGATTTCGTCTCAAAAAAATAAAAATAAAGAAAACAAAAAATTTTTTAACTTGTGTACTTTAAGTTCTGTAATTATGATTAGAATAGTTATCAAATACCTATGACACTTGATCAGATACATAATACTTGAATGAATTTGTTCCTGTTGTTAAATGAGGAAAAGACAGTCATTATGTATGTATATACTTATATATATAATGCAAACTACACGTTTTTTTGTGTACTGTTGAGGCATATATGTACTTAAGATTGACAAACTGGTAAAAACCATTATTCTGAAAAACTTGTAACTGTTTTGGTTCAGATATTGCTTCTTTGATGTTTCTAGTTCTAGAAACCTTATTTTGTACCTCATACCTTTCTGGTCTCACTTTTAGAGCTTGAAACTTATTTTATTTTATTAGGGTCATTTTACCAGTGAATAATTATTTTTTTTACTTGTTCCTTAAAATTTTAATTAAAAAAATTAAAGCAATATGATATCAGTAAAATATCTGAAAGAATGATCTAAATATTCTTTTTTGGTTCATTTATTTCAATTGTATGAGACATTCCTTCAGTTATTATTCAGGTATCAATTTCATCATTTTGGTTTACAAGCAGAAATATTTAGAAATATTTTCCACCAAAACATATTGTTTATGTGTCAGGATTATGTTCAATGGATGAAAATGTAAATAATAAAGTAAGATACTAACTTTATCAATATTGGTCTATTATCTTTCCTTCCTTTTTACACAAAATGGAAGAAATTTTAAATTCATTTTCAATTTAAATAAAGCTAATATTTTTCTTTGTATTATTCCAATGAGTACTTGGTAAAATTAAATCACAATACTATAGGTTTATGCATAAAAGCCTAAATATTTAAATCCTGAACAGTTTAACATAGGTGATAGTAAATAAGTAGATTTTTATAAAACTTTTACTCTTAAAAAGTGCATTAAGCTGTGCTTTCTGCTGTGAGAATTGTTCACAAGTCACTCTCATCTCTCATAATTAGACAAATAACAGAGAGCAGAGTTCCTGAGAATCTCCAAGTGTAAGTGACAACAGATGATAGTTTTATTTTCTTTTGGAAACAATCCTAAATGCAATGCCTTGGACATTTTTATTCATGGGAATGAAGTAACAGATGAAACAAATACATAAAAAGGTAATCATTAAACTTATTGAAATGTGAGACTTTGGTTGGTTATTGAGAGCGAAGCCTTGTTTCTTTTGTACTGTATCACTAGTTCAGCAGAGTAGCATAAATTAAGTTAAACAAACACATCTTGCAATTCGAAAGCCTTATGGTTTAAAATGCAATATTATAAGTGTTACTAAACATATGCTTTTTATTTTGAGCACCAAAATTATGGCTTAATTATATTTTTTCTTGAAATGAGCTTTATAAACACTGTGATCTACTGCATGTGTTTTGCCTGGTGTAAATGCTTTCTACAAAAAATATATGAACATGGGTGGTACAGTTCACTTCAAATATATATTCCAAACTAAATTTGCAGGAAAAGCATATTTGAAGTATGCACTTTTTAGGAATGAGAGTATAAAACAGAAAGTTGCATAACTTGTCCATGTTCTTCTTCATCCTGACCATTCTTACTGCTATTCGTTTCTGTACTAGACTCAAACTTGATCTCTCCATAGATGGCCTTAGGGATAGCATATCATACTAATTAAAAATATACACTCTGAAGTGAAACTGCCTGGGCTTAAATTCCAGATTTCCATTTACTCACTATTTGTGCTTGATCAAGTTTCTTAACCTCTTTGAGGCCTTAGGTTCCTCCTACAAATTATAATTAAAATAAGAATAGTTACTTCCTGAAGCAGTTTGAAAATTAAATGATGTAAAACAGTGTTTAGAATAGTATGAACACTTGTGCTAAATCTGTATGCTGATCACAAGTCTTAGTACAGTTCTAATATTACTGGTTTGCATTTTAAAAAAATCTTGTTGGAGCTAAGATGTCTACAATTTTCTTTCTTTTTTTTTTTGAGGAAATAAATATCTAACACTGGCAAACACTGAAAATAAATAGAATTTTAATAAAACAAAAATTCCTGTGCTATAGATTGTTTCATCTACAATGTTTAACATTTCATATAAAAGAGGTAAGTTTGATTCTTCTGATTATAAAATGATAATGATGGCTTTACAAATTTTTTTGAAGGATGCTGTAATGAACGATTTTTTAAAGCACTTGCCATGTTCAGTAATCTATGCTAATTTTTAAGAGATTTTAAAGCTAGAGAGAAGGAACACATGCATTAATATTGAAATTAGGATAGTATAGGTTTTCTTCAGTTTGACTCTGTTTTTTTTAAAAGACAAAACAGATGTGTAGTATTCATTATTATATCAAACTTTAAAAAGTTCTTAGTGACAAGGCCAGTAAGACTAAATGAACTGACATTTAATGTTTTATAAGGTATTATTTATAGAAAAACTTTGTGAATTTTTCTTTAACCTCTAGAAGTATCTTTCCCATACAAACTTCCTCCAACTCTAACATGTGAAAGAGGTAATTTACATATTGAGCATCAGACTTTATTGTGTGGATTACTGCAATTAACTGTGCATCTCCAAGCAACACATAGCCATTATGCAAAACCACCGTGAACAAATGATACATTAAGAAGCACAGCTCTGCTCTGCATACAGCCTTTGATATTGAGAAATACAGCAGTTCAGATGGAATATGCAAACAGAAAATCGACCCAAGGTCAGAGTGAGAAAGGCAAAATGACAATATTTGCTGGTTTCAGAATGAGAAATCCATTTCTGTTGCACAACAAAATTACGGTAAAAGTTGAAAAATTTTTGCACAACAAAATTACGATAAAAATCAGTAAAAGAAAATTTAGATTTTTCACTCCTCCTTTCTTTGTTAGCTGGAAAATAATTCAGTGATTTTTGCCAGTACAGAGAAAAGGAAGAATTAGTTACATTATATATTATCCCACTAGGATAACTTTACACTTTTATTTCCTAACATTTTTCCCCTTATATTTACTCTAATGAGAGAAAATGGTGTGTAGTTGATAGAACATTACTCCTAAGTTTATCCATTGTCTTTGTTCTATTTAGGCTTTTTTAAATTATCTGGGTGACCTTGAGAATGTACATTTTTTTGCACTCCTCTTTCTCCATCTTAAATAAGTATAATAATTGATAAATACTATGTTCATAATTCCTAGAGGATTAAAAAGATTAATAATTGATTAATACATTTATTTATCTAAATAAACTTTATAATTGTATTTCTCTATCTTTTTTATTTTGTAGTCACCTTAGGTGCAGAGGAATCATGTGATCATATTTCTGCTGATGTCACATAGCACACTATCCTCACGCCATTCTTTTTCTTATATATATGTTTTTATTGTAATCTCCACTTTTCTTTTTTTGATGCATTTTTCTAATAAGTGTGATATATGTGTTATGAGTAGTATGTACCACATAAAATATGTCCCATTAAATAAGTTCTGAGTCCTTAATTTATATAACTACAACAGTTATACATTTGATAGTGGTTGTACATGCAACCATGTGCAGTATCCACTGTACATATTCAGCATAATTTACTGGTTATGTTAATAATGTTGTCTCCACACTTCTAGATCACCTCCAATTGTCTGTTACTGTAAACAATGCCAACATAACATCCTGGTATATGTGCGCTCCTATTCTTATGCAGGAATTTCCCTACCCTTAAACTCATGAATGGAAAAGCTGGTTCAAAGGACATGTTTCATTTCAGTTTGTTGCATTTTATTTAATTTCACAATATATTTTATTTAATTTAATGCACTTAATTTTTATTTAAGGAATTGATGTTTGTATTCACAAATTTAGATAATTAGTGTTTTGGGGTTTTGTTTTGTTCTCAGCATTATGTAGTTACTATATACTTTAAAGTCTCCAGATATGTGGAGCTTTATTCACTTTAAATTAAGCAACTGTATTTTTAAAGCACTTTTTAGTTTACAGCAAAATTAAGCAAAAGGTGCAGAGATTTCCCATATAATCCCTGCCCCTACACATGCACAGATACCCCACTATGGACATCCCATGTGTATATATTTCAATTAATTTGGTAAATATCAAGGCGTGCAATTGCTAAATCTTATGGTAAGAGTATATTTAGTTTTGTAAGAAACTGCGCAATTTTCTTCCAAAGTGGCAGTGCCATTTTTTGTTTGCACAAGCATTGAATTGAGATCCTATTGTTCCATATTCTCATCAACATTTTGGGTTGTGTTTTGGATTTTGGCCACTCTGTTACGTGTATAGTAGCATCTCGTTGTTGTCTGAATATGCAATTCCCTTTTGATATAAATTTAACATCACTTCATATGCTTGCTTGCCATCTGTAGATCTTCTTTGATGAGCTATTTCCTGGGGTCTTTTGCCCATTTAAAAAATTTGGTTAATTGATTTCTTACTGTTGAGTTTTAAGAGTTTTTTTGTTTTTTTTTTTACATATTTTGGGTAAGTCCTTTATCATGTATGTCTTTTGCGAATATTTTCTCCCAGTATGTGACTTGGCTTCTTATTTTATTGATGTGAGGTCTTTTAAGCTGTATTTTTCATAATTTCATTTTTTATTGCATTTTAGGTTTTGGGGTACATGTGAAGAACATGCAAGATAGTTGCATAGGGTCACATGTGGCAGTGTGATTTGCTACCTTCCTCCCCTTCACCTATATCTGGCATTTCTCCCCATGCTATCTCTCCCCAACTCCCCACCCCCTGCTGTCCCTCCCCTATTCCCCCCAACAGACCCCAGGGTGTGATGCTCCCCTCCTGTGTCCATGTGTTCTCATTGTTCAACACCCACCTATGAGTGAGAACATGTGGCATTTCATATTCTGTTCTTGTGTCAGTTTGCTGAGAATGATGTTTTCCAGGTTCATCCATATCCCTACAAAGGACATAAACTCATCATTTTTATAGCTGCATAATATTCCATGGTGTATATGTGCCACATTTTCCCAGTCCAGTCTATCATCGATGGGCATTTGGGTTGATTCCAGGTCTTTGCTATTGTAAACAGTGCTTCAATGAACATTCGTTTGCATGTGTCCTTATAGTAGAACAATTTATAATCTTTTGGATATATACCCAGTAATGGGATTGCTGGGTCAAATGGAATTTCTATTTCTAGGTCCTTGAGGAATCACCACACTGTCTTCCACAAAGGTTGAACTAATTTACACTCCCACCAGCAGTGTAAAAGTGTTTCTATTTCACCACATCCTCTCCAGCATCTGTTGTCTCCAGATTTTTTAATGATTGCCATTGTAATTGGCATGAGATGGTATCTCAATGTAGTTTTGATTTGTATTTCTCTAATGACCAGTGATAATGAGCATTTTTTCATATGTTTGTTGGCCTCATGTATGTCTTCTTTTGTAAAGTGTCTGTTCATATCCTTTGCCCACTTTTGAATGGGCTTGTTTGTTTTTTTCTTGTAAATCTCTTCTGGTTTTTTGTAAATTCTGGATATCAGCCCTTTGTCAGATGGGTAAACTGCAAAAAATTTTTCTCATTCTGTTGGTTGCCGATTCACTCTAATGACTGTTTCGTTTGCCGTGCAGAAGCTGTGGAGTTTAATTAGGTCCCGTTTGTCTATTTTGGCTTTTGTTGCCAGTGCTTTTGGTGTTTTGGTCATGAAGTCCTTGCCTACTCCTATGTCCTGAATGGTATTGCCTAGATTTTCTTCTAGGGTTTTTATGGTGTTAGGTCTTATGTTTAAGTCTTTTACATTTATTTCCTTTGTTCACCTTATGTCTTCTTATCTCTAAAATTATTCTATACTTTAAAAAAAAAATGTAAGTTCCTGGATAGATGTGCAGGATATACAATTTTGTTACATAGGTAAACATGCGCCATAGTGGTTTGCTGAACATATCAACCCGTCACCTATGTGTTAAGCCGCACATGCATTAGCTATTTATTCTGATGCTCTCCCTTTCCCCACTCCACTGACAGGCCCAGTGTGTGTTGTTCCCCTCCCTGTGTGCATGTGTTAAGTGAGAACATGCAGTGTTTGGTTTTCTGTTCCTCTGTTGCTAAGGATAATGGCTTCCAGCTCCATCCACATTCCTGAAAAGGACATGATCTCATGCGTTTTATGGCTGCATAGTATTCCATGGTGTATATGTACCCCATTTTCTTTAATTAGTCTATCATTGATGAGCATTTCAGTTGATTCCATGTCTTTGCTCTTGTGAATAGTGCTGCAGTGAACATATGTATACATGTATCTGCATAATAGAATGATATATATTCCCTTGGGTATATATCCAGTAATGGGATCGCTAGGTCAAATTATATTTCTGGTTCTAGTTCTTTGAGGAATGGCCACACTGTCTTCAAAATGGTTGAACTAATTTACGTTCCCACCAACAGCATAAAAGCATTCCTATTTCTCCATAGCATTGCCGACATTTTTGGTTTCATAACTTTTTAGTAACCACCATTCTTACTGATAATGAGATATATCTCATTGTGGTTTTGATTTGCAGTTATTTAATGATCAGTTATGTTGAGCTTTTTGTCATATGTTTATTGGTGCATAAATGTCTTCTTTTGAGAAGCATCACTTCATGTCCTTTGCCCAGTTTTTAATGGGGTTGTTTCTTGTAAATTTAAGGTCTGTGCAGATTCTGGATATTAGACCTTTGTCAGATGGATATATTGCAAAAATTTTCTCCCATTCTGTGTGTTGTCTGTTCACTCTGATGATAGTTTCTTTTGCTGTGCAGAAGCTCTTTATTTTAATTAGATCCCATTTGTCAATTTTTGCCTGTGTTGCAATTGCTTTTGATGTTTTTGTAATTAAGTCATTGCCCATGCCTATGTCCTGAATGGTATTGCTGAGATTTTCTTCTAGGGTTTTATAGTTTTGGATTTAACACTTAAGTCTTTAATCCATCTTGAGTTAATTTTTGTATAAAGGTGTAAGGAAGAGGTCCAGTTTGAATTTTCTGCATCTGACTAACCAGTTTTTCCAGAATCATTTATTAAACAGGAATCTTTTCCCCATTATTTGTTTTGGTCAGGTTTGGCAAAGATCAGATGGTCATAGATGTGCCATCTTATTTCTGAGATCTTTGTTCCTTCCATTGGTCTGTGTGTCTGTTTTTGTACCAGCCCCATGATGTTTTGGTTACTGTAGCCTGCCAGTATACTTTGAAGTCAGATAGCTTGACACCTCCAGCTTTGCTTTTTTGTTTGTTTTGTTTTTGCTTAGGATTGTTTTCAGTATATGGGCTATTTTTTGGTTCCATATGAAATTTAAAGTAGTTTTTTTCTAATTATGTGAAGTATGTCAATGATAGGTTGAAAGGAATGCATTAAATCTATAAATTACTTTAGGCAGTATGGCCATTTTCATAATATTGATTCTTCTTATCCATGAGCATGGAATCTTTTCACGTGTTTAAATGCTTATTCTTATTGATTTTAGTGGAAATTAAAATAGGAAAATATTCTTTTTATAACATTAAAATATCCTTTATTGAGAAGTAATTAACATATAGTAAACTTCATCTTTTTAAAATTAGAATTAAGTTGTTTCAGTATGTGCATATAGTTGAGTGATCATTGCTATTATCTAATTTATAATATTTTCAATACTCCTTTGCTAATTCTGTTAGTAGTCAGTCTCCCAAACCCAGGCTAATTTACTTTCTGTCTCAATGAATTTGCTTATTTTGGACATTTATGTATATAGAAACATAGAGTCTGTGGTTTTTGTGACTATCACTTAGCATATTATTTTTATGGTTCATTCATATTGTAGCATGTAACAATGCCTCATTTCTTATAATAATAAAATTCAATTGTATGGTTATAACATTTTATGTATCATTTCTGAGCTGATGAAAATTTGAATTATTTTCACTTTTTACTGTTATGAACAAAACTTTTAATTACATTTATATACAAATTTTTGTGTGGACATGTCTTATGTCTTGGCTATATGACAGTAGAAATTCATAATCATGTGGTAACTTTATATTTAACATTTGGATAAACTGTCAAACTTTTCCAAGTTGGCTGCCACATTTTAAAATCCCGAGAGCAACACATAAAAATTTCAACTTCTCCACATAATAGCCAACATTCGTTTTCTGGTTTCTTTATTTTAGCCATTCTAGTGGGTGTGAAGTAGTATCTCATTGTGATTTTGATTTGTATTACTTTGGTTCATGATGTTGGGCATCTTTTGTATGCTTATTGGCCATTTGCATGTCATTTTTGAGGAAATGTCTATTAAAGTCATTTGCCCATCTTTTTAAATTAGCTTGTCTTTTTCTTACTGACTGCTGGGTATTCGTAAAATATTCTGAATACACATTCTTCAAATATATGTAACTTAAATTTTTTTATCTCATTCTGAAGGTAGTCATTTTAGTTTATTGATGGTGGCCTTAGAAGAATTTTTTAAAATTTTAATAACATTCAGTTTATTTTTTATCATGATGCTTTTGGTGTCTTATCTAAGACATCAAATAATTCAAGATTACGAAGGCTTTTATTGTGCTTTTTCATTTTTAGATTGTTCATTGCTACTGTATAGAGATAAAATTAATTTTTGTATATTCATCTTGTATCCTATAACATATCTGGGCTGGTTTATTAGTTCTAATAAGCTCTTCAGTAATTTGTTAGGATTTTCTATGTATACAATTATGTCATCTCTCAATAGAGTTTTACTAATTTCTTACATCTGAATGCCTTTTTTGTTCTTGCCCAAGTTTTCTGTTTAGAAACTCATGTATGATGTTCGATAGAAGTGCCTAAGACAGAAATCTCGTTTTTTGTTTTCTTTTTTTATTATTGAAAGAAGAATTTAGTGTTTCACCACTAATCATGTTGTTAAATGAGTTTTCATTCATTTTCATATATGAAATTTTAAGAAGTTTCTATTTCTAGCTTCTTGAGTACACTCAACATAAAAACATGCTGGAATTTATCAAATATATTTCAGCATCAATTGAGATGATGATGTGGTTTTCTTTCTTTCATCCATTAATAGGGTATTACATGAACTGAATTTTGTATGTTAGAAAATTTTTACAACCCCAGGAGAAATTCCACTTGTTCTTGATGTGTAACTGTTTCTGTATGCGACTGGATTTTATTTGCTAAACTCCGATGATAATGTTAGCATCCAAATACAATAAAGGTTACTGGTCTGTAGTTTTTTGTTCATGTAAAGTTGGTTTAGGTATCAGTGAAATGCCACATGAAATCATTTTTGAAGGATTTATTCCTATTCTATTCTTTGAAAGAGTGTATGAAAAATTGATATTATTTCTTCAAAGAATATTTCAAATAATTTACCAGTCCATCTATCTTGGCTTGGGCTTTTCATGGGAGTTTTTACTATTATTATTATTATTTGATTCAGTTTCTTCACTTTTTCTGCTCTGTACAGATTTTCTAGTTCTTCATTCAGTTTTGTATCTTTTGAGGAATTTGTCCATTTTAGCTATGTGACCTAATTTTTTGATATACAGTCATTCATAGTATTTCCCTTTCATCCCTTTGACCAATTTATTTTTGTAAGATCTATTGTCATGTCCCCTTCTTCCATTTATGATTTTGGTAATTTGTGCATTCTCTCTTTCTAGTCATTCTAGCCAAAAGTTAGTTGATTTTATTAATATTTTCAAAGAACCAATTTTTGGATTTACTGTTGCTTTTCTATTTTATTTATTTCCTGTCTAGTTTTTGTTATTTTCTTTCTTTTGCTTGCTTTAGGTTTAGATTTATAATTTTTTAGCTTCTTAATATGAATAGTTAGGTATTGATCCAAATATATTTTCCTCTTTAGTATAGGCATTTACAGCTGCAGATTTCCCTGTAAACACTGTTATAGCTGTAAAAAATCAACTTTGATTTGTTTTATTTTCATTTATATTAATCTCCAACTGCCTCCCATATAATCTCTTCTACCAACTGGTTATTTAGAACTGTGTTATTTAATTTCCACACATTTGTAAATTCCTTAGTTTTTCTCTTATGAAATTCTAATTTTACTTTATTCTGCTTGAAGAATGTATTTTATATGACTTTAATGATTTTACATTTATTGAGGCTCATTTTATGGCCTAACACATAGTGCATTCTGGGGAATCTTTTTGAACTTGAGGAGAATATATCTACTATTTCTGTGTGGAATGTTACATAGATTTCTGTTAAATCTAGTTTAAATGTAGTGTTCACATCTTCCATGTGTTCACCTTCTGTTTAATTGTTCTATCCATTATTGAAAGTGAAACCTGCAGTTATTTCTAATAACATTTTCTGTTTTTCCCTTCAATTCTGACATTATTTTTTGTCTAACATTAACATAATCCTTCCAGCTCTCTTTTGGTTGTTTATTTTGGTCAGCATTCTCTAGAGAAGCAGAATCAATGGGATATAGATGATAGATGAAGATATATAGATTTTTAAAATAATTTCAAATTTTATTTTAGCTTCAAGGGGTACATGTGCACATTTGTTCCATAGGTATCTTGTGTGATGCTGAAATTTGCAGTACAATTGATTCTGTCACTGAGGTACTGAGCATAGTACCCAATAGTTTTTCAACCCATTGCTCCCTGTCTCCACCCTCCCTTCCCATATAGCCCACTATCTATTGTTGAATTTTCTTATGCCTATGAGTACCTATTGTTTAGCTCCCACTTATAAGTTAAAACATGTAGTATTTCATTTTCTGTCCCTGCATTGTTTTGCTTGGGATAATGGCCTCCAGATTCATCTATGTCGCTACAAAAGATATGAATTTTTTAAGGCCATGTAGTATTCCATGGTGTATACGTATTACATTTTATTTTCCAATCCACGCTGAAAGGCCCCTAGTTTGATTCCATATTCTTGCTATTGTGAATAGTGTTGTGGTTAACATATGAGTGTAGGTGTCTTTTTGATTAAATGATTTATTTATTTATTTATTTTGATTTATGACTTGAATGGCAGTTCCATTTTTAGTTCTTTGAGAAATCTTCAAATTGCTTTCCACAGTGACTGATCTAAATTAGATTCTCACCAGTATAAAAGCATTCATTTTTCTCCACAGCCTTACCAACAGTTGTGGTAAGGCTTTTTTTTTACTTTTTAATAATAACCATTCTGACTGACAGAATATGGTGTCTTATTGTGGTTTTTATTTGCACTCCTCTGATGATGAGTGATGCTGAGCATTTTTCATGTTTGTTGGCCACTCGTACATCTACTCTTGAGAAGTGTCTGTTTATGTCATTTGCTCACTTTTTAATACGGTTTGTTTTTTACTTGTCAATTTGTTTAAGTTCCTTATAGATTCTGGATATCAGACCTCTGCTGGATGCATTGTTTGCAAATATTTTCTCCCATTGGATAGTTTGTATACTCTGTACTTTATATATATATATATGTATATATATATACGAAGTGTATATATACATATATATATGAGCATAGTACCCAATAGTTTATATATATATAGCTGCCAGCTATATAAGTATATATACTTTATATATATATACATATACTTTATATAAAGTGTATGTATACTTTATATATATACATATACATAAAGTGTATATAAAGTATGTGTGTGTGTATATATATATATAGTATATGTGTATATATGTATACATATATTTTATTGCACTTTAGGTTCCAGGGTACATGTGCAGAACATTGCTAGGCAAAAGCTCTTTAGTTTAATTAGATCCCACAGTTGAATTTTTGTTTTTGTTGTAAATGCTTTATAGAAATAGCTTTTGAGCAACTTAGTCATGATTTTTTTTTCCAAGGCCAATTTCCAGAATCGTGTGTTCTAGGTTTTATTTAGAATTTTTATAGCTTGAGGTTTTATATTTAAGTCTTTAATCCATCATAATTTTTGTATATGGCGATAAAAAGGGATCCAGTCTCATTCTTCTGCATATGGTTGGCCAGTTATTACAGCACAATTTAATGAATAGGGAACCTTTCCACTTTGCTTAATGTTTTTTTCTTTTACTTTGTTCAAGAGCAGTTGGTCATGCATGGCTTTATTTCTAGTTTCTCTATTCTGTTTCATTGGTCTATGTCTGTTTTAGTACTAGTACCGTGCTGCTTTGGTTGTTGTAGCCTTACAGTGTAGTTTGAAGTTGTGTAATATGATGCCTCTGGCTTTGTTGTTTTTCTTTGGTTGCCTTTGCTATTTTGGCTCCTTTGTGCTTCTATAGGAATTTTAGAATCACTCATTCTAGTTCTGTAATAAATGACCTTTATAGCTTGACAGGAATAGTGTTGAATAGGTAGACTGCTTTGGACAGTATGGCCATTTTAATGATATTGATGCTTCCAGGCCATGGTTATGGAATATTTTTACCATTTGTTTGTGTCATATATAACAGGGAGTCCCCAAACCCTGGGCCATGGACTCATACTGCACAGCAGGAGGTGAGTAGTAGGTGAGCAAGTGAAGCTTCATCTGCTTTTACAGCCACTACCCATCACTCACATTACTGCCTGAGCTCCACCTCCTGTCAGATCAATGGTGGCATTAGATTCTCCTGGGATCATAAACCCTATTGTGAACTGCACATGTGAGGGATCTAGGTTGTGTGCTCCTTATGAGAATCTAATGCCTGATGATCTGTCATTGTCTCTTATCACTCCCATTTGGGACCTCCTAGTTGCAGGAAAACAAGCTCAGGACTCTCACCAATTCTACATTATGGTGAGTTGTATAATTGCTTTATGTGTTACAATAATAATAATAGAAATAAAGTACACAATAAATGTAATATGCTTGAATCATCCCAAAAAATCCTCCCCAACTGGTGTGTGAAAAAATAGTCTTCCATGATACAGTCTCTAGTCTGAAAAAGTTTGGAGACTGCTTATTTATAATTACTTTTGGCAGTGATTATTGTGATGGTTAATATTGAGTTAACCATCTGTGATGACACTTTTGGCAGTGTTTTATAATTCTCCTTGTAAAGATCTGTGATGGTTAATATTGAATGTCAACTTGCACTGTATTGAAGGATGCAATGTATTGTTTTTGGGTGTGTCTATAAGGGCGTTGCTAAAGATTAATATTTGAGTCAGTGGACTGGGAGACAAAGACCCACCCTCAATCTGGGTAGGCACCATCTGATCAACTGCCAGTGCAGTTAGAATAAAGCAGGCAGAAGTTGGAAGGATTTGATTTGCTGAGTCTTCTGCCCTTCTCTTCATCCAGTCATCCTATGCTGGATGCTTTCTGTCTTTGAATATCAGACTCCAAGTTCTTCAGCTTTTGGACTCTTACACATACACCAATTGTTTGCCAGGGGCTCTAGGGCCTTTGGCCACAGACTGAAGGCTGCATGGTTGGCTTCCCTACTTTTGAGGTTTTGGGACTCGGACTGATACACCACTGGCTTCCTTGCTCCTCGGCTTATAGATACCCTATCATGGAACTTTATCTTGTGATCATGTGAGTCAATCCTCCTTAATAAACTCCCTTACACACACACACACACACACACACACACACACACACACACACGTTCATCAGCGATATTAGCCTGTGGTTTTCTTTTTCTCTTGTGTCTTTGCCAGGTTTTTATGTCACAGTGATGCTGGCTTTGTAAATGAGTTAGGGAGCAGCCCTTCCTCTTCAATTTTTTTGAATAGTTTCAATAGGATCAGTAACAAACAGCTCTTATTTGAACTTCTGGAAGCATTCAGCTGTGAATCCATCTGGTCCATGGCTTTTTTTTGGTTGGTAGGTTTTTTATTACTGATTCAATTTTGGAATATGATATTGGTGTAATCATGATTTCAACTTCTTCCTGATTCAATCTTGTGAGATAGTGTATTTCCAGGTATTTATCCATTTCCTCTAGATTTTCTAGTTTGTACACTTATAAGTGTTCATAATAGTCTCTGAGGATCTTTTTTATTTCTGTGGGATTAGTTGTAATGTCACTGTTTCATTTTTTATTGTGCTTATTTTTATCTTCTCTCCTTTTCACTTCAAGTAGCTAGCAGTCTATCAATATAGTTTATCCTCTGAAAGAATATATTTTTGGTTTAATTGATTTTTTAATAGATTTTTGGGGTCTCAATTTCATTCATTTCTGCTCTGATTTCAGTTATTTATTTTCTTCTGCTGGCTTTGTGGTTAGTTTGTTCTTGTTTTTCCATTTCCTCTATATGTGATGTTAGATTGTTAATTTGAGATCTTTTTTGACTTTTTAAATAGGCATTCAGTGTGATGAACTTTTCTGTCATCACTACTTTTGCTGCATCCCCTAGATTTTGATACGTTGTATCTCTATTTTTATTTATTTCAAAATTTTTAAAAGTCTGCCTCAATTTTATTGTTAACCCCAAAGTAATTCAGAAGCAAGTTGATTAATTTCTATGTACCTGTGTGGTTTTGAGAAATTTTCTGGGTATTGAATTGTACTTGAATTCTGCTGCAGTCCCAGAATATGTTTGGTATGATTTTTATTTTTTTTAATTTTATTGAGACTTGCTCTATTGTTATTCATGTGGTTGATCTTGGAGTATGTTCCATGTGTCGATAAGAAGAATGAATATTCTGTGATTGATATGAAGAGTATTCTGTAGATGTCTATTAGAATGGTCAGGTGGCATATTTAAGTGCAGAATTTCTTTGTTAGATTTTTGCCTTGATGATCTGTCTAATGCTGCCTAGTGGGGTTTTAAATTCCCTCACTATTGTTGTCCAGGTAAGTCTTTTTGTATATCTGGGAGTATTTCTTTTATGAATCTGGATTCAGAAATAGATTTTTTATTTGGATTAGCTTATATGATTATGGAGACTGGCAAGTTTCATGATATGCAAAGTGACTCAGCAAGCTAGGCACCATGGAGCACCAGTTCCAGTCTGAAAACCTGAGAACCATGAGAGCTGATGGTATAGAACCAGTCTGAAATATGGCAGGCCAAAATACAGGTCAACAAAGTCTCTCAGTTAAAAGGCAATTAAGCAGAAAGAATTCTCTTTTAACCAGAGGAGAATTATCCTTTATCCTTTTTTTTTCTTTTTTCAGGCTTTCAACTTAATAGTTGGATGAGGCTCACCCACATTAGGAAGTACAATCTGCTTAACTTATTCTACTGATTTACAGATTAAGTTCATCAAAAAACACCCTCACAAAAATACCCAGAATAATGTTTAACCACATATTGGGTACCCTATGATCTAGTCACATTGTCATATATGATTAACTATCACATATGGTATTATGGTATTATTTTTCACCCTATTATTTTAAAACTGTTCGTATATTTAGATATAAAGGGAATTTCTTGTAGTTAACATATAGTTGCATTTTGGTATTTTTTTCTTTTAACTTTTATCTTTGGCTCAGGGTACATGATGTGCAGGTTTGTTATATAGGTAAGGTCAACTCACAGGGGATTGGTGTGCAGACTGTCTCATCACCCATGTATGAGGCATAGTACCTTGTAGGTATTTTTTCCTATCCTCTCTCACCTCCCACCCTCCATCCTCAAGCAGACCCTAGTGTCTTTATTTCCCTCCATGTGTCCATGTGGTCTTGTTATTGAGCACCCACTTATAAGGACAACAGACAGTATTCGGTTTTCTGTTCCTGCATTAGTTCACTTGAGATAATGACTTCCAGCTCCATTCATGTTGCTGCAGAGGACATAATCCTGTTCTTTTTAATGACTGTATAATATTCCATGGTGTATGTGTACCACATTTTCTTTGTCTAGTCTACCATTTGTGATCATTTAGGTTAATTGCACATCTTTGCTATCGTGAACAGTGCTACAGTAACATATACATGCATGTGTCTTTATGGTAGAATGACTGATATACCTTTGGATATATACTCAATAATGGGACTTTTGGGTTGAATGGTAATTGTTATTTGTTCTTTGAGGAATCAGCACACGGCCTTCCATGATGGCTGGACTAATTTACCTTCCCACCAGCAGTGTATAAGTAATCCTTTTTCTCTGCAATCTTGCCAGCATCTCTCTTTTTTTTTTGACTTTTTACTAATAGACATTCTAACTCATATGAGAAGGTATCTTATTGTGGTTTCATTGCATGTCTCAAATGATTAGTGATGTTGAGCATTTATTTTATGTTCTTGTTGGCTCCATGTATGTCTTTTTTTTGATAAGTGTTCAAGTATTTTGCCCACTTTTTAATGGGGTTGTATTTTTTTGCTTGTAAATTTATATACATTCCATATAGATTCTGGCTATTATATGTAGCTATAAACATAGTTTCTAAATATTTTTCCCCATTTTGTAAGTTGTCTATTTACTTGATTAATAGTTTCTTTTTCTGTACAGACACTCTTAAGTTTAATTAGATCTCGTTTGTCAGTTTTTACCTTGGTTGCAATTGCTTTTGGCATCTTTGTCATGAAATCATTGCCAGTTTCTATATCCAGATGGTATTTCCTAGGTCAGCTTCCAGACATTTTATAGTTCTTTGTTTTATATTCAAGTTCTTACTCATCTTGAGTTGATTTTTGTATATGGTTCAAGGAGGCATCATTTTCAATCTTCTGCATATGGCTAGCCAGCTATCCCAGCACCATTTATTGAATAGGAAGACCTTTCCCTATTGCTTTGTCAGTTTTGTCAAAGATTAGATGATTTTAGGTGTGTGGCCTTATTTCAGGGTTCTTGATTCTGTTCCATTGGTCTATATGTCTGGTTTTGTATCGGTACCATGCTGTTTTGGTTACAGTAGCTTTGTAGTATAGTTTGAAGTCAGGTAGCATGATGCTTCCAGGTTTGTTCCTTTTGCTTAGGATGCCTTGGTTCTTTGGGGTTGTTTTTGGTTCCAAATGAATTTTAAATACTTTTTTCTAGTTCTGTGAAGAATGCCATTGGTACTTTAATAAGAATAGCATTGGATCTGTAAATTTTGGGGGGAAAGTATGGCCATTTTAACAATATTGATTCTTCCTACCCATAAGCATGGAATGTTTCCCCATTTGTTTGTGTCATCTCTGATTTATTTGAGAGTATAATTGTCATTGTAGAGATCTTCCATTTACCTACTTAGCTATATTCCTAAGTATTCTTTTTGTGGCAGTTATAAATGGGATTGAGTTCCCTGTTTGGCTATTGGCAGGGAGGTTGTTAGTGTATAGGAGTGGTACTGATTTTTGTACATTGATTTTTTTAATCCTGAAACTTCGCTCAAGTTGTTTATCAGCTCAAGGATAAACACTATGTCTCACTTTTGGTGAGACACTATGGAGTCTCAAGTTATAGAACAATGTTATTGCAAAATGAGACAGTTTGTTTTCCTCTTTTCCTATTTGGATGCCTCTTATTTCTTTTGCTTGCCTGATTGCTCTGGCGAGGATTTCCATACCATGTTAAATAGGAGCAGTGAGAGAGGACATCTTTGTCTTGTGCCAGTTTTCAAAAAGAATGCTTCCAGCTATTGCCCCTTCAATATGATGTTTTTAAACTTGGGGTTTTTCAAGATGCCTCTTTATTTTAAAGTATGTTCCTTCAATGCCTAGTAGTTTGAGGGTTTTTAACATGAAAGATGTTAAATTTTATTGTAAATCTTGTCTGTATCTATTGAAACAATCATGTGTTTTTTTCTTTAATCAGTTTGGTTTATTTTTTCACTGAGATATTTTGTTTTTTCAGCTCCTGTATTGTTTCTTATAATCCATAGCTTCTTTGGATTGTGTTTCAATGTTCTCCTGAATCTCAGTCTTCACTCCTGTCCATATTCTTAATTTTATGTCTGTCATTTCAGGTACTTCAGCCCAGTTAAGAGTCCTTTCTGGGAAACTAGTGCATTCATTTGGAGGAAATAATATACTCTGGCCATATGAGTTAGCAGAGTTCTCACACTGGTTCTTTCTCATGTGTTCCTGCATTTTGTTTGTTTTTAACTTTGGTATAAATTAAGTGCAGTCAGTAAACTTATATTTTGGATGTTTTCAGAGGGCTGATGCTTTGTGCAAGACATTTATTCATCGCTGAATTTTTGTTTTTGTTTTCAAAGGGGAATATGATAGCAAAACATTTTTGCTGTTGAAGTTTTGCACTGTGAACTAGCAGGTGGTGCATAAGCATAATGATTAGTACGTAGGTCTTGCTCGGTCATGTTACACCTCTGTATTTCCCTGTGTTTGCAGCCTTGCTCCCTCTCAGGGCTCTGAAAGTGTGGACTTTTCACACACTGCTGGCTGCACATCTCAGCTTGGCACTCTTGCGTGGCACACTGCAGCTCTGGGGTGATCTTAGGCTTTATATTCCCTCCCAAGCTTGGTGGCAGCAAAGGAAGGGACCTTAGCAGTGGTGGTAGATGAGAGTCTTTCACTTGTCTCTTGAGGCTCCACCCCAGAGATATGTGGAGTGGCAATCAATTAGTGATATTGGCCCAGGATGGGACAGCTGTTGTATGAGCCCAAACTGGGGAGGGGATGCCTGTTTATGAGCAGGGAGTATGGGTGGAACTCATGGGAGACAGATTGGCCTCCTCTATGTAGGGCAAATGCAGCTTTCTGGAGATGTGGATAATGCAGTCAGCATCTTTACTCCTTCCATAGTCCAAGGGCAGCAAGGGAAGTACCACTGCAGAAGAGTTCTGGTTGCCCCTGGTAGCTCTACCTCGAGCAAACATGGAGCTGTTGCTACTGAGACTATTCAGCCCGAGGGTGGAGCAACTGTACTGCTGGCCTGAGCTTGGGGGTCTGTTTGTTAGAGGCTGGGGCATCAAGGGCTCACATGTAGAAGAGACTGTGCTCCTCTATATGGTGGCTGTTATGTGCTATATGTTCAGGTGAAGCCTTCAGACTCTTCCTTATTTCCTTAGACCAAGAGAAGCAGGGGCAGAACCATTTCTGTGGCAGTGGCAGAGGGGTTGTTACTTGCCTCTGAGAGATTCTCCCCAGGAAAACTAAGAGCTACCACCAGTGGGTATGCCCAGCCATGGGTTGGGCAACTGTTCTGTGGTCCTGAACAAGGGGCCCAGCCTGATGAAGAACGGCGGTTAGGTGTTCCCAGGGAAGACAGACTGGAGTCCTCTCCATGTGGTGGCTGCAGTGTGCTAGAGGTTCCAGAGGATTGCTTAGACCCCTAATTCCTTCCCTAGCCTGATGGTAGTTAGAGTGGTACCACTACATCTGCAGTGGCAGAGGAGTTGTGGGTTGACTGACTGTTTTTTTCTCCTTGAAGAAATGCTGAGCCACCTCTCAAGTGTTCAGGTGAAGGCAGGGTAGATGTGTTGGAAACCCAAGTCAGGAGGCTGCAGCCAGTAAGGAGATGTAAGGACAGAGATCAGCAAACACTCCTGCCATTTTTCCATAGGGCACCTGCACTGAACTGGGGGTCCATTCTAGGCAATAGTCACTGGGGACTCTTCAGAGCCTGAAGGCAGCAAAGGTGAGGGCTTCAAAACAGCAAGTATGGTAGTCCACCCCACCTTCTGGAAGTGCAGAGCTGCTACTCTCCTGAGAGTCCGATGAGGGTTGGCTGTTGTCACAGACCAGTGGGACTTACCCTGCGAGGTGCAGTTGAATCAAGTCCTGCAGGCCATGACTGCTCAGCTCCCTGGTTTTAGCCCCCTTCTTCAGGGCCTGTTTTGGAGCCTAAGCACCCCCTTTGCTGGAGCTGCAGTCACTGATGCTGGGATGCCCAGGGATCCAAGGCTCCCCGGATTCCATGTGTGCCTAAGAAGTGGCTCTGCCCAGACTCTATATAACTCTGCATGTCAGCCTGAAGACTCTGGTGGAGTGGGCTCACAGGGGGAATCTCCTGATCCCAGGGTTACAAACATCTATAGAAGAAATATTGGTCCCTGGTTTCTCTCATTCACTCACCTTTTCACCATGGAGGGGTTGTCATCCCTGGCTCTGTGCCACTCCTGGGTGTGTGGTCATCCTGTCTTGCTGCTCTCTGTTCTCCATGGATTGAGTTATCAAGTTGTTTCCTTGATGAATCCCAATGTGTTGGCCTGGATATTTTAGTTGAAGATTTAGTGTTTACTTGCCATTCTCTCTTCTTTCTGTGAAAGCAATGTGCACTAGTTCCTTCTAGTCAGCCATCTTGTCTTTTTCCCCAGTTTGTTTTTCTAGAAATCATTATGCCAATATCTGCCTCTTGATTGAAGTATTTTGTCAATTTAGATTTAAAGTACTTATTGATAAGGTGAGACTTACTTTGGCATTTACTATTGTATTCTACGTGTCTTATGTCTTTTCTGTTCTTTGTGTTCATTACTGCCTTCTTCTGTGAGAAATACATATTTTCTGTTGTACTAAATTACTTCCTTTGATTATTTTAATATACATGGTGATATATATATATATATATATATTTCCTAGTGGTTGTTCTAGTGATTGCAATTAATATCTTCAATCTATCTTGTTTAGATTAATTTCAAATTAACTTCAATATTACACAAAATTCTTTCAATATAGTTCTCCCTATCCTCCTTAGCGGTCTTTGTTGTCATAACAATAACATCTCTATGTATCATAATCTATCAACTTAGTTTTATAATTGCTTTTTGCAAAGATCTTTTAACTTACATATGAAAAGGTTTTGATCAAAAATACATTTTTGCTGTGTTTTCTATATACCTGTGTAGTTTCCTTTACCGATGCTCTTTATTTTTTCATATGGAATCAAGTTACTGTCTGATGTCCATTATTTCAGCTTAAAGACCCCCTTTAGTATCCTTATATGATAAGTCTGCTGGCAACAAATTCCCTCAGTGTTTTTTTTCTTAATATGAAATGTCCTAATTTGTAATTTTTGCTGCCTTGCTATTTACAGGGTCCTGTATAACAATTTTATGAAGTTCTGACAATCATGAATTATCAGTTGGAAAGTACTGCTCTAAGTTCATTTTAAGTATAAAATATTTACCATGTTAGAATGACAAAACTCACCCATTTAAAGCCACTGCCATTTTGAACAAAAACAAATCTAACATTGGAGGAATGTCTATGTTTTACAAACAGTCTTTAGATGACCTGATTTCATCTTTAAGAACACCCCTGTGAAGAAACAGGACATGTGAATTAACTTTCCCTGTCATCCACTTGGTAATTTGTTTAAATTGAGTTTTTGTTCAAGGTCATATATCTCTTAAACTGTGAAATGTTTTCACTACATTGAAGGATATCGTTTTAGAAATTCTAAGTATTTCTGTGAGGGCCCTTCATTTTGTGACATTGTTAACAGCAGGAGTTACATCTCTTTTTTTGAAGGAGTATTTGTAGTCACTATGCTCATCTGCCTTTTATGAATGCATTAAGTTGGTCATAAGTAAAAATAAGTGAAGATATTTTAGTTCTTTTGAATAAAAAGGAAAGCAGATTTTCTCAGTTCAGAAGAATAATGACACAAGTTTACTCAATGAGATGTAGTTACAAGATGGTGTGGCTTACTTCTAGTATGTACTAACATTTATTTTTAAAATACTTGGAGATTTTTACCATTTTTTTGTGAGTGAAAATCTGGTAGTTATCTGAATTTGATATTAATTGCTAGTAATTTGCTTGTAACAGCCTAATGATTGTGCCTAGTGAAGGAAGATAAAAAAAGAGAATGAGAGAAGGGAACCTTTCAATAGCAGCTCTTAGATTGTGTGAATGAAGGAATCCCAAGAGGAAATCATAGTTAGTTACAACAATTAGCCAAGAGTGATTACACCACAGAAAACAAATATCCCACTTGTATTCTAACACCAACTAAAAGACAAGAAAAAATATTAAGGTAATGCAAGGTCTTAAATAAAGGGCATGGTTACACTGCCTTTCTAATAAGAAAGAGATCTGTTCTTATCACACAGGACATAGTATCTCCAGAGCTCTTCTCCTGCTGATCAGGGAGGATGAAATGTTTCTTGACAGAATACATAAATTATTTTCATTTGGAAATCTGGCAGTTTAAGATTTCATTAAGGCAGAAAAAAATAAGTGCAGAACCTGGAGAGTAGGTCAACAGAGCAAAGAAGGAATGAGAATGTGTAAATATGGTCTACACTAGATCTCTAATCAATATGAGAATCTCCACAGTGACAGAGATTCTGGGACTGGTGGAGAAGCTTTAGGTTTGAGGTAGTTCAGGCTAACTGAAGTATAATAAATGCATAGGAGAGTATATAAGTATGACAAAGGAAGAATATGAGGAGAGGCAGTATATTTTTGGAGATACAAGGAAGGCTTCTCTTAGAAAGGGAGAAGTCAGCCAATGTGGGTTGGAATTGCTGGAAGGAAGACCCTTAAGATTTGTTATACGACTGTCTGCAATATGAAGACAATGGTATGTAGTCTAGACATAGACATGAAGTAGGTCAAGTGTTTTCTAAGATTATTTTTTGGGTTGACAGACTTTCTATACCTGATATCTGATTGATGTCTATACTGATATTATTTCACTCTGATTCTGAACCATATAAAGGAAATTGTAATCCACTCTGATTACAAACTATGTATGGGAAATTATTGTATACTGGAGAGACTGTACACTACATCTCAGTATATAATCATCTACTTTTCCTCTGATGCTTTAAGCTAGTCATACTGCTTATTATCAGCCTCGTGCCCACCCCACCAGATACCTCCTCCTGTCATTCGTGTCAGACCTTCAGATCATGTTTTCTCAGAACTCTTTTCTCTTACTCCAAATACACTCTAACCTCTTACCTTCGCTTTTTCAGATTTGTATATATTTAGCCTCTACCTATGTACTTTGATACTTTAACCCAAAATTACATTCTAAGCTCTGCCCCACCAACCATCTAAATGGACTTCCTTCTCAGCCAGGGATCTTTTAAAATTTAACCTGAGAGACTGCTTTAGGCCACAAAGGGAAATGGGTGTTAGACATGCCTCACTCTACTTCTCTGACATATCATCACATAACAAAGAAGAAGTCAAAAAATTTAATCTCAAATATGTTTCCTTGTCCTATCTTGAAATTGCCCTGCAAGGTTTGTCTCTGGGAAAAATCTACATTCTGTAGAGAATCTCCTTTTCCCTTTCTTCTTTCCAAATCCAGAAGATAATCAATAAGAGTCAAGCACCCTTTTAAGTCCCATAGGAAAATATTTTACAACACGTTCTCTCTGAAGCCTGCTAGCTAAAAGCTTCCTCTGCACAATAAAACTCTGGTCTCCACAATCCTTTATCTTAACCCAAACATTCCTTTCTATTGATTCAAGGTCTTTGGATAAACTCAGCCAACTGTCAACCAGAAAATATTTTTTTTAAATCCACCTATAAGCTGAAAGCCCCTGCTTCAAGTCATTCTCCCTTTCTGGACCAAACCAATATATTTCTTAAATGTATTCGACTGAAGTCTTATTCCTCCCTAAAACAAACTGCACCATGACCACCTGGGCACATGTTCTCAGGACTTCCTGAGGGCTGTATCATGGGGTATAGTCACTCATATTTGGCTTAGAATAAGTATCTTCGAATATTTTACAGAGATTGACTCTTTTAATTGACAATACTATCCACCCATTTTCTTCAGATCATATACTTTATTATTTATTTATTTATATTTATTAGACGGAGTTTCACTCTTTTTGCCCAGGCTGGGGTGCAATGGTGTTATCTCAGCTCACTGCAACCTCCACCTCCTGAGTTCAAGCTATTATCCTGCAGAAAAGCTGAGATTACAGGTGCCTGCCACCGTGCCTGACTAATTTTTTTTAATTTTTAGTAGAGACAGGGTTTCACCTGTTCGCCATGCTGGTATGCTGGTCACAAACTCCTGATGTCAGGTGGTCCACCCTCCTTGGCCTCCCAATGTACTGAGATTACAGGCACCTGCAACCATACTTGGCCCAGAGCATATATTCTCTGGAGTAGGAGTTGTGCTTTTCTCGTTCCACCTTCAGGAAAACTATCCTCTGATGAATAGTCATTAGGCCAGCTCTGAGACTGGTCAGCCTCAACCCTAATTTCATCAAACGAAGCGAAGACAATGGACATAACACAGTTAAATAAAACATAATAAGAACACAGAAAAGGAAGCAATGTATTAATCCATGAGCTAATCTTTATGAGTAGGAAATTAACAGATGTTTAAAGAGAAAATGATATTTTAGGAAGATGGACTTATTTTAATAAAGTCGTCTGGGTCTTGAAATGCACAGCATTTTAAGAACAATGAGTCATCTATTGTAAGGGAAATATATTGAACATGTGCCAAAGAACTTGCTCTGAGATTAAGTTGAAAATACAGATTAGTGTCAGAATCTAAAGTATCTTGAATGCTATGCTAAAACATGTTTACTTTCACTACTGATAGTAGAAGCCTCTAAAGGTCACTGAGCATGACTAATATTATCATGTCTGTATTTGGATAAAGCAATTTTGTTACCAACTCACTACATAGTATTTGAAGAGAAAGAGATCAGTAAAGCTATTGTGATAGCCAAATAACAGACAAAAGTATCTTGGGCAATGACGTGGCAACAGAAATAGAAAGGAGAAAAAAATGGAAATATTTTGAAAATCAAATAGCACTAAGATGTTTTTTCAGATTATGGAGAAAAGACAGATATAACAGTGACATAGGTTTCTATATTTAATAAGTGGTTCATACCTTCTGTGATAGAATATTAAAGAACCGGAGATATATAATTTCAGGTATGTCTAGTATGAAGTATATATTTAGTATGAGGATTAGCATATATAAATATCTAAAGACAAATAGAAATTGAATTCTGCAGGTAATACAAAAGGGAAGTCATCTAGAGCTATTGATATGGACATGTAAATCTAGAAGGATCCTTGCTTCCATAGTACAGAAGCAACTTATTTTACAAGTGCTAATATATTGTATTGTTTTTGAGACAGAGTCTCACTTTGTCACCCAGGCTGGAGTGCAGTGTCACAATGTAGGCTCACTGCAACCTCCACTTCCCAGGATCAAGTGATTCTCATATCTCAGCCACCTTAGCAGCTGGAATTACAGGCACATGCCACTGCACTTGGCTAACTGTTTTTTATTTTTAGTAGAGACAGGGTTTTGCCATGTTGGCCAGGAAGGTCTCAAACTCCTGACCTCAAGGGATGCACCTGGCTCAGCCTTTCAAAGTGCTGGAATTACAGGTATGAGCCAGCCCAAGTGCTAATGTATTTGTTATATTTTCATAGAATGTATTTTCCCATAGCGATTGCCTCATTAATGTCTAAATTATCAACCAATAATAATTAAGAAAGTGATGGTATATAAAGTGTCAAATGCAGTTTTGTTATTTATTCTAACTTCTAACCTCCTATAAACAAATCTATAAGCATATAAATTATCAACATACAGCTAATAACCTTGAAATGTACAAATAAACAGTGTGTTATTTAAAAATGTAAATATTTTGTGCCAATTCCTTTTTCAAAAAAGAGAGACATATTAGGTGGAAACAGCAATGTTGATATACACTTCCTTGGGACTACATCCTAGGTTAAAGTGGTTCTATTGATGACAAAGATGACACGCAATATATATGTTACATCTATATATTGAGCATAATAATTAGAGACAATATATTTGTGTTTAGTGAAGAAAGTAAAATAATAAACATTAGATGTAAAATACTAGTCCTTGCTTGTATAGTAACCCACTCCATGCTTACTGAATATTCCCTTCTGTGTTAAGGTTGGCTTTTTCTTCAGAGCTGTTTACTTTGCTCAGGATTTAGAAGTTTGCCATAAAAAAAAATACAATGTTAATAAATACATCATTCATAGAAAGTTATGCAGAATGGAACATTTATCTGGGTATAAAATACTATATACATTCCAGCACTTCTGGGACACAGAAAAAAAACCACATCAGAATTGAAGGTTTTAATTAATTGATCACCCTAGGAGGGCTAATCCAAAGTGCATTTTTTTCATAATTCTGAAATAGAAATATTGTTACTAATTAAAATGTGATCAATTTTGTTTCTCAATGTTTTTGTTTCTCAGTGCTTTACTGAAATCACAGATTTTGATCCAATCATTTCCTTGAATTACCCACTTGGCAGTGAATTATATTTAATGACATTGGCATATCCATAGATTAAATTAGTTTCAGATGTAGAAAGGAAGATTCTAAATGAATGATTTCAATGGAATTGAAATTAAAATTTCAATGACACTTATTTTTTAGTCTGTGAATTATTGAGGGGCATTTGTTGATGTGTGTATTTTTTGTTTGTTTTTAACATTTTGATTTGTTTCTCTACCTTCTGCAGCCATGAGCGTAGTTTTGTTTACCACAAGAACTCATGTAGGGCAAGAAGGAGTTCCAAATTAAATGTTAATTCTAAGTTATCAGTTATAGTTTTTCAATCATATTTGGAGGTGATTTACATTAAATGGAAATTAATTGGTTTGCTTTCACATGTTTAGATGGTTAATTTATTACTTATCCATTTTCCTCATACTGTCTTCATCTTATTTAACAGCTCAGGAATCATGTAAAAGCCATCAGAAAACATGGTCACTATTTATTGAATAAATAGCAATATGAAATCAAGTTGCTTTTTCTTTTCCTTTTTACATATATCTGAGACTATCTCATCACAAGCTACTTAATAGCTCATTAGATTGAGTAGACTACATTTTACCTAACTGCTCATCATATTGAGTACCTGCAGAATTGATCTAAGCAGGTACTTCTCTTTCTTTCTCAGGAAGTCTTTGATGTGTTTTGACCATCTAAGGAAAGTTAATAGATTTTTGTCTGTGTATGTTCTTTCCTTTATCACATCGCTGAAAAGTTTTCTGATCATTAATATTGACAGAACAAATTGTAAATATTAATTAAAATCCATGTCAGAGGGCAGACACAGGGAATTTATTTACTTTCTAAATGTATATTACATCTCTTCCCTGAAGCAATTTCATATCCCAGGAATATGTCTTCTCATTATGAACTATATCCATATGTGTTGAACACTGAAACTTGTGCAGATTTGTCAAAAACAAAAAGCATCTGAAGAAGCAAATACTTTTTAACAAATATTACTGAGGTACTGTACTTTACTATTATTCTTACTCAAAATTAATCACTGAATCAATTTATCTCTCAATGGTAAGGAAGAAGGAAAATAAATGATTAATAAAAGGGCCTTGATACTCAAAAGAGGCATTTACTTTTATTAAAAGTATGCATTCAATAACATAAAAGCTAGAGAATATGTGTCAGAATTTGCCTATCAATAAGTTAATACACTTTATTTTTTAATATTTAGAATATATTTACATAGCATATGAATATTACAATTAAATAATTTATGAATGTTATTGAAAAATAAAGCATATGTTAGTTTTAGCCTGATAATGCATGACTTAAGATTTTACGATAATTTATTAAAGTCAATCCCAATCTGTTATATTATCAAAAACAACAAACATTAACAATGAATAAATGGACCAATTGTATGTTTGATACCAGACAAGTTTTACTGCTCTGGCATTAATACAAATATTTAAAATTGTATGAAAATTGCATTATTTACTTCCAACACAAGCTGATTGTTAAACATTGAATCATTATATTGTTTTTCTCATTTCTAAACTGTTGACCTATACAACTATGTACTTATGCTAAAAAAAAAAAAAAATGGAAATGCAATTTGGTGTAAAAAAATTGTATTTTCTTAAAAATCCTTTATTAAATAAAAATTTCCACAAATTTATTGAAGATGTACTGGGTAATTTATGGGGCTCCTAAAATATTTAAAAGGTGATAGTTTTTAATGTATATAGATAGTAATTAGATTAAGACATTAACAGAAATAATTACAATATTGTAAGAGAAATACAAAATTTAAGGAAAGTCCACTAACATCCAAAGACTGAGAATATATTTCATTATATGCATTGTTTAAAATTTAATAATTGGAGGATTTCTCCATTCAGAAGATATACCAGTTGCCAACAACATGACTGTATATTTTAGAAGACCCCATCGTCTCAGCCCCAAATTTCCTGAAACTGATAAGCAACTTCAGCAGTCTCAAGATACAAAATCAATGTGCAGAAATCACAAGCATTCCTATATACCAATAACAGACTTAAAGAGAGCCAAATCAAGAATGAACTGCCATTCACAATGGCTACAAAGAGAATAAAATACGTAGGAATACAACTAACAAAGAATGTAAAGGACCTATTCAAGGAGAACTACAAACCACTGCTAAACAAAATAAGAGAAAACACAAACAGATGGAGAAATATTCCATGCTCATGGTTAGGAAGAATCAATATTGTGAAAATGGCCGTACTGCTCAAAGTAATCTATAAATTCAATGCTATTCTCATCAAGCTACCAATGACCTTCTTCAAAGAACTGGAAAAAAACACCTTAAACTTCGTATGGAACCAAAAGAGAGCTTGCACAGTCAAAAAAATTCTAAGCAAAAAGAATACAGTGGACTTCGCACTCCTGGACTTCAAACTATACTACAAGGCTACAGTAATCAAAACAGGATGGTACTGGTACCAAAACAGAGATATAGACAAATGGAACAGAACAGAAGCCTCAGAGGCAATGTCACACATCTACAACCATCTGATCTTTGACAAACCTGACAAAAACAAGCAATGGGAAAGGATTCTCTGTTTAATAAATGGTGTTGAGAAAACTGGCTAGCCATGTGCAGAAAGCAGAAACTGGACCCCTTCCTGACACCTTACACTAAAATTAACTCCGGATGGATTAAAGACTTAAACGTAAGACCTAACACCATAAAAACCCTAGAAGAAATCCTAAGCAAAACCATTCAGGACATAGGCATAGGCAAGGACTTCATGACCAAAACACCAAAAGCATTGGTAACAAAAGCCAAAATAGAAAAATGGGACCTAATTAAACTCCACAGCTTCTGCACAGCAAAAGAAACAGTCAGTAGAGTGAATTAGCAACCAACAGAATGGGAAAAAATTTTGTACTCTACCTATCTGACAAAGGGCTAATATCCAGAATCGACAAAGAACTAAAACAGATTTATAAGAAAAAAACAAGCCCATTCAAAAGTGGGCAAAGGATATGAACAGAAACCTTACAAAACAAGACATATATGAGGCCAACAAACATATGAAAGAATGCTCATCGTCACTGGTCATTAGAGAAATGCAAATCAAAACTATATTGAGATACCATCTCATGCCAGTTAGAATGGCGATCATTAAAAAATATGGAGGCAACAGATACTGGAGGGGATGTGGAGAAATAGGAACACTTTTCCACCTTTGGTGGGAGTGCAAATTAGTTCAAACATTGTGGAAGGCAGTTGGGCGATTCCTCAAGGACCTAGAAATAAAAATTCCATTTGCCCCAGCAATCACATTACTGAGTCTATATCCGAAGGATTATAAATCGCTCTGTTATACAGACACGTGCAAATGTATGCTCATTGCAGCACTGTTTACAATAGCAAAGACCTGGAAACAACCCAAATGCCCATCAATAATAGACTGGACAAGGAAACTGTGGCCCATATACACCATGGAATATTATACAGCCATAAAAAACAAGAGTTTGTGTCCTTTGTGGGGACATGGATACATCTGGAAACCATCAGTCTCAGCAACTGACACAAGAACAGAAAATCAAACACTGCATGTTCTCACTCATAGGCCAGTGTTGGACAATGAGAACACATGGACACAGGGAGGGGAGCATCACACACTGGGGTCTATGGGGGGGAACTCAGAGACAGACAGCAGGGGGTGGAGAGTTGGGAGGGAAAACATGGGGAGAAATGCCAGATATAGGCGATGGGGAGAAAGGCAGCAAACCACATTGCCATGTATGTACCTATGCAACAATTTTGCATGTTCTTCACATGTACCCCAAAAGCTAAAACACAGTAAAATATATATTTTAAAAAAGAAGATCTATCAGATAGTACTCATCATATAAAATGTTAATTTTCCTCATGCCTAAAATATGCCAAGCATGTTATAGGAGTATAGTAGTTGAAGTTTTTATAAACCACTGGAATTGGCCTATCTTGTAGTTTCAGTGTGGTGAATTCTTAATTTTATTTGTCTTTGGAGTTTAAAGGTTAAGAAACAAAGATAATAATGTAAGTAAATAGCAAATCATAACAGAAACTTCCCACAGCTTAGAAATGTAAGTATTCAATGAAAAGGGAAGTGTTTAAACTAACTTACAGGTAGTAATTTGTTATTCTATGTTTTAGTCCATTTCTGCTGCTATAACGCAATACCTTACACTGGGTAACTTAAAAGCAATAGAATTCATTTCTCACCTTTCTGGAGGCTGGGAAGTCCAAGATCAAGATAATTTTAATATTGGGTAAGGAATTGCTTTCTGCTTTTAAGATGGTACCTTCTTGATGCATTCTCACATGGCAGAAGGGGGTAATGAGTCCACACACTTCTTGCATATGGGCACTAATCCCAGCAATGAAATCCCTGCTCTCATAATCTAATCACCTCCTTAGTGACCCATCTCTTATTACTATTGCATTTGGATAACTGTTTCAATTTTTAGTAGAGATGAGGTCTCACTATATTGCCCAGGCTCATCTCAAACTCTTGTGCTCAAGGGATACTTCTGGTTCAGTCTCCCAATGTACTGGAATAACAGGTGTGAGCCACTGCTCCAGGCCTGCAAGCAATGACATATAATAGCCAATCAGAGTTTGTTATTACTATGCTATAATTAATGTTCTTATGCAGAATTGAGAATGTCAAGATAAAAATAAAGAAACCAACTTTTCAATTGCCTATGATGCTTAAATAAAAACTTAGGGAATCAGTTGAAGATGTCATTGGCCTTCATATTGAAGGAGAGTTTGGGTTTTTAACCTGCATTAGTAAATTATAAAATGAAGGCTTAAACTATTGTTTTCTGACCATATTTAACAATAAAATTTTAAGTGCAGTTCTAACTAGAAAAAGAGGGATTACAAATGATACCATGTAAATGAAAAATAGTGTAATTCTCTAATGGTTTGGAATTATTCATCAACTATAAATATAGGCTGAATAGTTACTATATAGAGACCAAAACTCACTAATTATTATCTCATCTGCACTATCATTAGGTAATTATTATATATATATATATAATATAATATAATTTTTATATATATTTTTAAGTATATATATATAATTTTATATATATAAATATATATATAAATATATAAAATATAATTATATTATATATATATAATAAAACTAACTGGAATATTTTCTATATTGAGAATAAGTACATGAAATTAGATAAAAGGCAAAGTAATTTGCAGAACAAAAATATATGTAATCAGTAGACAGATTTATGGTTAGCATATCTTCCATTAAAAGTTACACTTTCCGGCTAGCTGTGGCCACTCATGCCTGTAATCCCAGCACTTTGGGAAGCCAAGGTAGAAGAATTGCTTGAGCTTAGGAGATTGATACCATCCTGGATAACATGAGGAAAACCGTTATCTACAAAAAAGTATGAAAATAAGACTGGTGTGGTGGCATGCACCTGTAGTCCCAGCTACCAGAGAGGCTGAGGTGGGGGGAGGTTGCAGTCAGCCAAGATCAAACCACTGCACTGCAGCCTAGATGACAGAATGAAACCATGTCTCAAAAAAACAAGTTACACTGTCCAAGAAGATTAATCTTACTCTCTTTTGTGATACTGTACCTAAAATAAATCATTGATAAAATATAAAAATGTAATCTTTGTGGTGTTTTTTCATTATTCATTTATTCAAGCAGCATTATTATCTATCTATTACATGCTGTATATTAGGTACTAGGAATACAAGGATTAATGCGTTTAAATATATTCATGTAAATGTCCTGCAGGGACATTTACATGAATATATTTAAACGCATTAATCTAATTTAAATTATTATTTAGATTATTTAATCAACATATACTAGAAACCTCAATAATTCCACCTCACTATATTTTCAGAGGGATTACTTTATACAATTTTATATTGTTATTTCAACTTTCCACCTAATTTTAGTGGCAGAAGGTTGAAAATATGAGTAATGTGTATGAGTTAAACAAATGTCTTCCCATCTTACAGTTAGTAGACTCAATCTCTGCAGCATTAAACAGGCCATAAGTTTTCCTATGATTACAGAATCTCACATATACTTTTGGAGGAGCTTTGGAATGTGTTTTATCCAACCTCCTGAAGAATGTTGGAGTTTCTTCTTTATGCTCCCCAATGGGGAGGGGAATAGAGTATGGAAGTTGATTAAGGTATTTGCATAAGGGTAAAAGAAGAGCAAGAAAAGTGAATGAGAATAGGTTTAGAAGACAAATAGCTCATCCTCAATTTTGCAGAAGGCTGGCTATGATTATTGGTATAAGCCAGGATAAGTCAAATAATCAAATATCAAAATTGCAGTGACTTTAGAATAAATTGCTGGGTACTTGAATTTGAAAACCCCTTTAGTTTGATTTAAGGCAGTTGAGTTCTGTGTGTATATCGGAAAAAAATAAAAAAAAACATCAAAAGCTTCTTTGTAAGCTCATTATTTTTACCCCAATCAGTAGTTTTTAGGTAACTAAAAAAAAAATGAGTTTAAATATTATTGATTCACATGGTTTTCAAATATATCATGGCTGTTTTTATTATAACACTAAAATTTTAGAGAGATTCTTAGTATAAGATATGTAGCTTCTTTCTCTGGTTGTTGCAGGAATATGCCTAAACTGAAAAATAGTAACTGCAAATATATATATGAATCATTTTCCCCTTGAGACTCTGCTTCATATACAGAATGCTTCTTTCAAGCTACTTTCCTATTCAAAATCCTCTGGTAACAGTAGATTATCTCTAGGATTAAGACCAAATTTATGAGGCTAATATTCCATTCAAGGTAGCCACCATCTGCACCGTGTTACTTTCAAAATTTATTTAAATTTGAAATAGATTCTCATTAGCCACTATTATTGGCCTATTTATACCTTTTCCCAAAGTGCCACTCACACTCCGTAATCAGTTAAGACTCTTTTAAGTCTGCTATGTGCATTTCTCTCTCTATTATTTTGCCCACATTGATTTTGCTAATTATTTCTGTTCTCTTCCTTTCCTATCTAAATTATAACAGTTTTAAGTGTGTATCTAAATTTAATGTTTCCACAGTCCTTAAAAATCAAGTCATATCAATATGAAACCCTACTATGATGCTTACTTGCTTTGTATTTTGGGCAACTCATGAAAAATCTTTGTGCTATGTATTTAGTTATCATAATTGGAAATAATAGTAGCAATATCACATGAGTTTGTTGTGAAGATTAAATGAACTAATATTTGGAAAATGTAAATATTCTACAAGTGTTGCTGCTGTTGCTGACATTGTTATTGTTTTTATTAGGCTATATGACAACATGATATTGCCTTATATTATTTCAAAAAATTGATTCAATTTTTTATATGTGAATGTCATAGCACTTTAAATTTTAAGCGCTTTAAGACTGAATAAATCATGTGGGATGATTCTTATTATCCTAATTACTTTAGACATTGTATAGTAAAAGTTCAAGGAAATTTGCTCAATTAATAAATGAAATTTTGAATGAAAGACTAAATAAGTTAATCCTTGTATTCAACATTGAACATTCTTGTATTCTCATTTATCCATACAGATTAATTCTATTTTCTTAAATCACATTTTCTTCAGATAAATTTAGCCTTTTATAAAAATTTTGTTTAGTAAATTTTGTTGATTGTTATAAACTCTACTACAGATAATTTTCTTTTGTGTACATACAGAAGTATAAATGAAGTAAACAATGAACATTTCTTAAAAATATTAACTAGAGGATTTTAGCATCATTAGATAATTTCTTCCAAATTTTAACTAATTTATAACCAAAATTTTATATCTGAAATAAATTATTATATATTACATTGGTTGGGTAGGAATTTTATTTTTAATACTGTAAGCTCTGACTATTGATTTAACCAGTTTATGACATTAATAAAGTATGATATTTGCTGAAATTTTTTACCAAAAAACTTTTCAGATATATTTTGAGGGTTCTCTACCAAGTTATTCATACTGGGAAGCAGGTAGTCATAGAACCAGATGTGCTGAAAGAACAAGGGTTATTTTGAAGGGTGAGAAAGATGAGGTGAGGAGGAGGGAATAACATCTCACAAAATGAAAAAGTAAAAAATAGCAAGAATAATCAAATCTTCTTCCATGGGGAGGTATTCTCACTCTGTTCAATGTCACTATTAGCAGGTGAATGGCTTTTGAGAACACCTGGTTATAAGCTTTGCCTCCTGCTTTATGAAACTATTTGTTTTTTTAATGTATTTTTCAGTTTTAAAATTAGGAAATAACATTTTAAGAATAAATAGACATGTGGAAACGAATATAAAAAGAAACAGTGAAAATACGTGATAGTGCTTGTCCTGAGAAGTGAATGTTAAAAAGGAAAATTGAGTCAACGGACAAGTGTTTCTCATTTGAATCCTTGTAATGAGGTTTGAATTTTAACTTACTAAGACATAAGCATAATGACTGTAAAAGCAAAATATGGAATCAAGCAATGCTTATAGGTTACTTGTAAAGTAAACAAGACCATAATCAGCTAAAAGCATACTTGGCACCTCCTAAACCTTGGCCTTTCCCGTTTGTCCTCTCTTTTCTTTATCCTTTCACAAATCAATCCCCTCACTCTTCCTTCTTTCAGTCGCAATTTGGAATATTAACTCATACTAATGTAAATCAACCTTTTTCCAGGAATACTCTAGTTTTCAGAAGAATCACAGTGTTCAACATAAAATGTTTGTGAAATATAAGTTATCAACTAGCAGAAGTTGGTTAAGATTTCATTGTGAAAGAATTAACAGTTGTCAGAATAAACACTTCCATGAGAAATTTATACCTACTCCTGCATAACACACAATTTTAATATTTGCCTAGGCAAACTGTCTGGCAACTTTTGAATCGATGAAATATTTATTGACTTCCAATAATTTTGGAATGGGTATACACATTTATAATTTCCAGATGTTCAATTTGTATTTAGATTGTTTAGCTACCAAGCATTCAACATTGCATGATAGAGAAAGAGAGAGGGAAAGAGATATACAGACAAATATAAGAAATGCAAAGTTGGATTTTATGTTTGCCACTGTAGATCCAATCTCTACCTTTTTTCTACTTTGCTTTGCTCCCTAGTAGTCTGAGTTATATTGGCTCATCAATGGACTCCTTTCCCCTCTGACTTCTAATTGATTTCCACTAAGAAGAAAAAGGGCAGGATATTTAAGGGAGAAAAGAGAGTGATTTTGGAAAATTTATTGCTCTGGCACCCAGTCTGAGACTCAGCATTCTGTTATTTCCTTGACCAAAGGTCTCAGTTCCTGTCATGTAGCCTACTCCATCAACAAAATCCATCTTGTCACCAAGTTCCAGTAAACCTTTCACTCACTTCTCATCAAAGAATATTAAAGAAACCCCACTGTTATTAGCCATAGGATTCTTCATTATCCCGTATAGTCCCCTATGTTTTTCTTATATATTTGTAAATAGTCTTTCTTCAGCCTGTCTTAAAAATATCTGTCTCTGAGCCCTAGAACTCCTAAGATTCCAGGATTTGTATAGATGGAATCGATGGAGAGACAGTTGTTAATCACTGGAATCTCTGATGTTAATGGAATTTTATTTTTAATTTCTGATATGTCTACAATGTGATGCTTCTGTTTTGAAATACATTTATCTTCCATTTGATTACTGCATATGTTAATAATTATAGCACTATAAATGGTTAATAGTCATTATGTGTTTATTAGCTGTAAGAAATTATAGTAAAGGGCTCAAGAACATTACTTTGCAGCATCCCTATGAGAGGTACTAAAAATATCTCCTATTAATATGAAGAAATTGAGACTTGCTTAGGTCAAGTCAATGTTCCAAAGTCACACAGCTGGTATAGTGAACGAGGTTTAAACCAAGGAGGCAGGACTCCATGCTTTTAACCAACATACAGTGGTATGTAGTACTTCACTTTATAAATTTAAACCTAGACAGAATAAAATTAAAAGTATTTCACAAATTGTAGTTGCCTACTTAGATGTTAAAATTTTCATGTGCATTGAACTGCAGTGATAGTTAAAAAATAGTGCTTTGAGCAATTTTTAAAATAGGATACAGCATGTTACTCAGTAATGAAGAAAACAAAATTGGTATGAAACTTTTAAAACCTAAGGGACTATATCTGACACTTTAAACAATCTTCTGCATTTTTTTAGAAGTCACTAAAGTCATATATATTTAGGGACCATAGCAAAACTAAGTAACATACCAGAATTTTATACAAAATTATTTTTGAGTACTTGATATATTATTTTTTGAGTGATATACTATCATATAAAGTGTGAAAACTTTTTCTAAATAATGACTTAAAAATGAATCATAAAACTTAACATAAAATAGCAATAAACAAAAAACCTATATGGGAGTACAGAGTATATCATTTCTGTGTAAAACCACATTGATTTTCTTTGTACTCATCCTATCAAATTAAAAAAAGGCAAAATTTGATGAGCTGATACCTCTTCTCATAAAATAAAGACAGGATGTATCCTGGTTCTATATTCTTTAATTAATTTTACTTTTGGAATGTAGACATGAGAGAAAGCATTAAATCATAATACTGCTAGGTTTGGATGAATTGATTATATTCAATAGACACTGATTCCATTTGACTGTTCTTACTGATTCTGTCTAACTGTTCTTAAAGGGACTGAACAAAATTTGCATCAATAAAATTAATTGGTACAATCACTATTCAATCATGTAGGAAAGATAATAGTCTAAAATAAACGTTTAAATTTTCTTGTTTAATGAAGGAAATTCTTTCCTTGTTAATAACATTTGTATGTATGAGAAATGAGCAACAAGATGAACTACATAGTTACTCCAAACTAAATAATTTTGAATCTTAACTTTCACTGTAGAAGGGAAAGTAAATATTCTTCTTAACTTTATAGATAATTGAAAAAAATTAAGCTGCTTTTAAAGTTAGACTACATCTATGAGCTTTTCACATGTGCAGGCATCAGTTATGAATCAGTTTGTTCTGAAACAGTTAAAAATATTTTCTTCAAGATGAAGAAATAAAAACCAACATTAATAATAATAAAACTCCTCAGCACTGGAAGAAGTTGGAGAGGCTCTCTCTCTCAGGATTAGAAAAAACAAAGAAGCCATCAAAAATTCAAGACCACAGACATAGAGGTGTGTACCTGCTTCAAACAGCAGGACTGCTATACCTTCATTCTCTACTTTCTCCTTTTTCCTGCCACATACAAACCCTACACAAACATAAATTTTATTTATATATATATGTTACATATAATATATATTATATAATTTTTATATTGTATACAAATATAATTTATATATTATATAATACATATATATTTATATATTATATAATACATACATATTTATGTATTATATAAATATAAATAAATATAGCATATAAACATATATATAGATAGATATATAAATATATCAGTTATATATACTAATATATACACATACACGCATATATATTTATATATCAGTTATATATACTAATACACACACATACACACACACATATATATTTATATATCAGTTATATATACTAATACACACACATATATATTTTATTAGTTATATATACTAATATATATTATACACACATGTATATATGTGTGTGTGTATAATATATATTAGTATATATAACTGATATATTTAATATCTCAGTGCCCTCTGAGTTTTAGATTCTATCATGTTTTCCCCTGTGGGACTGTTGTGGAGACAAATTAAGAAGTAAACAAGTGCATTATTCTGGTTGTAAGCAATAGCAACTTGAATAAGTGAAGGCTGATCTAGGAATAGTATATAAATTGTTATTCTATTCTAACGCTTAAACAGCCTTTACTGTATTGACAGTCTCCTACTGCTACACTCCCCATAGTGAAGCCTAAGCCCATTTACCATTGTTCTGTCAGCCAAGCTGAATGACAGCAGATCAATTTTCTTTCTAAAGGTCCTTTCAGTTTAGTTTACATTTGTAGATTTTTTTTTCATGTTTGCCTTCCCCAGATTGAACCATCCAATTGTTTTAGTTAACTTTGACATTTTCACTTACTTATCTCTAGCCACAACTCTTTATCTTATTCATACTCTTTTTTGTTTTGGTAACATGAATAATTCTGGTTCCATGTGCTATGCTTTTTCTTATATATGAAGTGTGTTCTTTAACTTGTGTTTGATTAATAGCTTGTGTTTTCAGATTATCTTCTTATAAAAACCAAGATCTTTCTAAAATGTGTTAATACTAATCTTTATCCATTGTGTATTATTTTTCCCTTCTAAACCTTAAACTTGTCTTTTACCTGTTTACCTCAATTATCAAAATTTTCCAAAGTTAATATTCTTCAATGTTCTAGCTAGTCTGCAGTATGTTGCCTTCTTTCTCAGAAAGATTTTTGCTAATTATATGAATCAATTATAAGCTTTATTCTGTCTGTAATCAGGCTGTCACCATCTACTTCTGTACCAAATTATTTTTATTTACTATGTCTTTACTTTTCAACTTATTCATTTTATCATTAGCGGTTCAATTAGTGCACAGCTTATTGAATCACTGGAGCTGTTACTTAAGGCCATTCACAGATTGATGTGCAAAATTTTAAGTTCAATTTGATGTGATTTGAAAAAAGAAAATGTCTGTGATTGCTTATCTTTATGCATGATGGAACATAAGTAAGAGTAAGTATTTAAAATTATTTTAATAAGAGCTCACATGTTTCTAGGTGTTTTGTTTCACATCTGTAAATTGGTATACTGTTAGAGCATTTTTATACTCATAGCAAAATTGAGGGAAAATCACATATCGTTTCCTCCACAAACACAGCCTTCTCCACTATATGCATTCCACATCACAATGGTACATTAGTACAGTCAAACCTACATTGATGCATTTTTAATCACTAAAATTTCATAGTTTACATGAGCATTCACTCTTGGTCCTGTACTTTCTATTAGAGATTTTAATAAATGTACGATGTAGTGTCTTCACCACTGTGGTATATAGAATGTTTCAATGTCATTAAAATCATCTGTGCTCTGTGTACTCTTTGCCTATTTTTTAACTGGGTTGTTTGTTTTCTTCTTATTGTTTAATGTTAAGAGCTCTTTATCTACTTTGAATAACAGCCCTTTTTCAGATGTGTATTGAATATTTTTTCCCAGTGTGTGGCTTCTTTTTTATTCTCTTGATATTTTCTTTTGCAGAGCAAGTTTTTAATTTTAATGAAGACCAGTTTATCAATGATTTCTTTTATACATTGTGCCTTTGGTGGATCTAAAAAGTCCTTTCCATACCAAAGGTAATCTGGGTTTTCTCCCATGTTGTCTTCAAGAGGTTTATAGCTTTGTGTTTTACATTGAGATCTCATCCATTTTGAATTAACTTTTGTGAAGGATGTAAAGTTTGTATCTAAATTTATTTGTTTTTGCAAGTGGATGTCCAGTTATTCCAGCACCATTTGTTGAAAGTCTATTTTTGGTTCATGGTATTGCCTTTACTTCTTCACAAAAGATAAGTTGACTAAATTTAAGTGGATCTCCTTTGGTGGGCTCTCTATTACATGCCATTTATCAGTTTACTCTTTCCCCAATACCACTCTGTCTTGATTACTATAGCTTTCTACTAAGTCTTGAAGTTGAACAATGTTAGTCTTCCACTTCGTTCTTTTCAGTATTGAATTGGCTATTCTGTATATTTCACCTCATTATGTAAATTCTATAATCAATTTGTCAGTATCTGCAAAATAACTTACTGTTATTTTGATTGCGATTGCATTAAATCTATGGGACAAGTTGGCACAAAGTGAGGTCTTGAAAGTTTTGAGCCTTCCTATCCATAAAACATAGAATTTGTCTCCACTTATTTATTTCTCCTTGCAATCATTCACTACAATTTTGTTGTTTACTTCTTATAGATTTTGTATATAAATTGGTAGATTTGTATCTAAGTATCTAATTTTGGCAGATGCTAATATAAATGCTAATGTGTCCTTAATTTCAAATTCTACTTGTTTATTGCTGATTTATTAAAAAAATTGAATTTTATATAATAACTTACTATCTTACAGCCTTGTTATTATTACATAATAGATCCAGAAGGGTTTTGTTACTTTTTTTTTTAGGGTTTCTCCATAGTTATCTGTGAACAAAATCAGTTTTGTTTCTTCCCTTCAAGTCTGTATAACTTTCATTTTATTTTCTTATTTTATTGCATTAGCAGGACTTCCAGTACTATGTTGAAAAACAGTGGTGGTGTGGGGATTCTAAACTTGTTCTTTATCTTAGAAAACTTAAAGTTTATCACCATTAAGTATGGTTTTAGTTGTAGGTTTTACTGTAGATGTTCTTTATCATGTTCAGGAAGTTCTCCTATTCCTAGTTTGCTAAGTGTTGGTATCATGACTGGGTTTTTGGTATTGTCAAATACTTTTTGTGCATCTATTGATATAATTTGTAATTTTTATTCTTTTGCCTCCTGGTATGATGGATTACCTGAATTGAATATGAAAAGTTGAACCAATTTTACACGACTGGGATAAATCCTACATGGTGTGATACATAATTCTTTTTATATGCTGCATTTGATTTACTAGTAGTTGTTAAGGAGGTTTGCATCTATGTTTATGAAAGATGTAGGTGTGTAGTTTACTTGGACTGATTTTATACTAGGGTAATGCTGACCTTATATATAGAATGAGTTGGGAATCATTCCTTCTGCTTTCCTCTTCTGGAAGATTGTATAATTGGTAAAATTTCTACCTTAAAAGTTTGATAGAATTCACCAGTTAACCCATCTTTTTTTTTGGAATTTTATTAATTATTGATTCTTTAATAGATTTATGCCCATTCAAATTATCTATTCTTGTGTGAGAGTTGACAGATCATGTCTTTCAAGGAAGTAATCCATTTCATCTGCATTATTAAATATGTAGGTATGGACTTGTACCTAATATTTCTTTATCATTGTAATGTTTATGTGTTCTGTAATTATGACCCCTCTATTTCTGATATTGGTAATTTGTGTTTTTTCCATTTTAATCTCAGCCTAGCTAGAGGCTTATTAATTTTATTCATTTTACATATGATCAGCTTTTCATTTCATAGCTCTCTATTGATTTCCTCTTTTCACTTTCATTGATTTGGGCTGTAATTTTATTTTTTTACTTCTGCCTACTTTGAATTTAATTTGCTCCTCTTTTTCTAGTTTCTTGTGGATGTTTAAATGATTTTAGACTTCTTTTTTCTAAATATGCATTCAATGCTATAAATGTCTGACTAAGCAATGTTTTCTCTGCATCTCACAAATTTTGATTAGTTTTGTTTTTATTTAGTTCAAAATATTTTATAAACTTCCCTTGAGTTTTTTTTTCCACCCATGTGTTATTTACAAGTGTGTTGTTTAAACTCCAAGTACTTTGGGATTTTAAAGCTATCCTTCTATTACTAATTTTTAATTTAATTTTAGAAGCTAATTGGTCTGAGAGTAGACATTGCATAATTTATATTTACCTTTTCCTTTACACTTGTTTACTTTTAACTTACACATGCCGTTATATTTAAAATGGGTTTCTTATAGACGATCTGTAGTTGGGTCTTATTATTTGATGATCCACTCTGACAATCTGTCTTTTAATTGTTATATTTATACAACTGACTTTTAAATTGGTGAATGGTACCCTTCTACTAATATGTATCATATTTGTTTCTATTTTATATTTGTTGCTCTTATATTTTGTTCCAACTTTTGTAATCCACAGTTTTTCTACCTTTTATGGTTTTGAGTTTTATAAAATGCATTATTTTCTCTGCTTTCTTAGAATATCAGTTATATTTTTTAAATTATTTTACAATTGCCCAAAAGTTTGCAATTTACATGTAAAACTAAGAAAAATCAATTTTCAATTTATAGCATACAACTTCACAGGTTACCTTATACCTTATAATAACAAAATAGTCCTAATTCCTCCAATTGTCACTTGTATCATTGCCGCCATTCATTTTATTTATGCACTTTGGGAGGCAGAGGCAAGTGGATCACTTGAGCTCAGGAATGTGGGACCAGCTTGGGCAACATGGCAAAATCCCATCTCTACTAAAAATATAAAAATTAGCCTGTCTGGTGCACCTGTAATCCCAGTTACTTGGGGGACTGAGGCAGAAGGATCATTTGAGCCTGGGAGGTGGAGGTTGCAGTGAGCCAAGACTGCATCACTACACTCCAACCTGGGCAACATAGCCAGACCCTGTCTCAGAAAAATTAAAGTCTTAGTCCTTTGGTGAGCCTGTGATCTATACTGTGAACTTCACTGCTGCTTTTCAGTTTTGTTTTGTTGTTGCTGTTTCTTTTCTTCCTGATTTACATGGAACAAGTGTGTTGAAGTTTGGTATTTTCCTTTACCCATGTGCAAGGATATAGGGAACTGTCACTGGGTATTTACCTTCCCCAAGATGGGAGGCTAGCACTGGCTAGAGTTGGGTATTTCCCTTCCTCCAGGTATATCAGGCTCTGCTAAAACTCTAGCCGGTTAGGCTCTAGGAGAATAGTTTCTCCCACTGCAAAGACTTGTTAAAAACAATGTTCTGATATATTTCCAGTGTTTTCCTTTTTTCCCCTCTTGCTGAAAGCAAGATGGAATTTTTTCCTGATATTTATTGTAAGGATTTCATAGGCTTTTATAGGTGAAACTCACAAAATTGTGGTACCCCATGTTACTCCACACCATGCCCTGTGATTGGATCCCTTTAGAGCGTTTAACTCAGGGACTTGTCCTCAATGGGGTCTGCAATTCATCAATTATGATTGAGATTTTTCTTTTGCTTTCCATGGACGTTTATGCTCTGATAAGCTGTGCCTATCTGTCTTTCAAATTTGGGGACTGTGATTTGTGCTGTAGCATGACTTCTTTTATGAATCTAAGTTGTTGATTTGTCCATTTGTTCAGTTTTCTTTGGTTTATTGTTAGGATGGAATGTTTATTTCTGGGTCAGAATACAGAATTTGGTTTTTTAAATTTTTAAGAAGAGAATTATATTTGAAATTAACAGACAGCCTCTTGGGCTATACTATACTATATCATACTAAATCTTATCAATAATTTTATTTTAGTGCCTGAAGCAGAATTATTACTAATGAATGCATAGGGGATGAAAGAATAGCTGAATGAACTGCTAATGTACTATTGATATTAGAATTTAGCAATATTGTGTTCAGTAATAAATTCACTGAATATGTGCAAAGCAAACTTTCATCTCCAGTGCTATGATTTCACATAGAAGTGTCCAAGTTTACTATTCAAAACAAAACTAAATTCAATATTTAAAACTATTATTTATTTTAAATAATATCAGAGTTTATGCTCATAATTTATGGTATTTTCTGCTTGATATAAGCAATAGCTCCAGACCTACTCTGCGATAAAAAAAAAGCAGTCAAATATAATTCAAACTACTATATTTCTAGGGGCATGGGCAGGATTTTTGTTAGATTATTTTACTTATATATATTTAGGGAAGCAATAAGTAAAACAGGAGCTCATATATATATATATATATATATATATATATATATATACACACACATACATATATGAGGTAAAAATATACTCTTCTAATACCTTTATGTATGCAGATTTATGAAAGGCAATACCTATTATGTTAATTGCTTAGAATATAGTTTTGCTATACAGTGCCTTTATCCCAATAAAGGCAGTGAGCTATGAATTACTCTAAAATGTAGAGCTTATAATTCTTTGCTTGATAAAAAAGTGAGCATATTAAACCCAACACCTAACCTGCTGCAAAACCTCATTGAAGAGTCTTACTCAATAGCTGTTTGATATTCCTATTAGAGTTTTATTGTCAGTAAAGTTGAAAACCACTGGATATAATCAAATAGAGACTTCCAAAGACAACAATCTATGTAGGGAATTTATTAACACCAATTCATGACAAAAGCTAAGCTTGTTTAGGCTACTTATAGGCTCTAAATGTTTCTTACAATATTTTCTCTTGAAGCATCTGACAAAAAAATAAAATAAAAAATAAAAGCTGAAGCACTCAAGATGGAGGACTTCACAATGTACTACCAGGAAATTATTCTTTTATTAGTTTCTATTTCCAAAGAAGGTATTGGTTACAGAAAAAGTTCACGTTTTTGCATGTTTTCTTAAGGTTTTGTTCCTGAACATGAACTTCTTTCCTTTCAGTGTGCTACAAACATCAGGTCTGTCAAGCATCAACATTTGTAATTATAACTTGAGCTCAGAATAGAGGCAAAAGGGAGGGGGAAAATGCTGTGACAGTTAAATTTTGACAAATTTTAATGTAGTAGGAAGTTCTGATACTGAAATCAAAATTAGTATTGTCTTTTTTTTTGTTATATGGTATATAGAAGAAATAGTTCATTTTTGAAGATAAAAATTTGAATATAATTTTTAATGTTATCACATAAAATCTCTAATTCAAGTATGTGCTCAGATGGCTAAACTACCCTCGAATTTGCAAAGACAAGAGAATTTTGCATATTATAGACCAATAATATTTTATTCAGTGGTGCTGAGTAAGAATCTAATGTGTATAAACCAATAAATGTAATGCATAGAGACCCTCAAATTTTCATATTAATTAATCTATTATTAAATTCAGCAAGCATTTCCAAACATAAATTATTTTCCAGGCACCATTCTGAGGCCTGAGGATACAGAAAATAATGAGAGACACTATTCTGAAAAAATTTACATTTTTGGAGCTAGAAATTAATAATTAATAACCAATCAAATAATTAACAAGATTATATAAGGTAATAATTTGGGTTGATATGATAATGAGAGGATGGGTGATTTCCTTTTTTATATTTAGAGCTCAGAGGTCCCTCTAAGGAAGTGTATTTGGACTGTGACCTTATATATGACAAAATGAAGTACAATATTTCATTTTATACACTGGAAGATGTACAAGTAGAATGTTCAAAAGAGTGGAAAGGGCAAGGCTGACTGTGGATTTAGCTTGTCATGCTAAAACAGAAGAAATGCAACTGAGTTTTGCATTTTGATTTTGTATCTTGCAACTTTACTGGATTTTTTTTTTAATCTAACAGTTTTTTGGTAGAGTTCTTAGGATATTCCATATATTAGATTCTATCATCTAAAATAAAGGTAAATCTTCTTCCTTTTTGATTTGGATGTCTTTAAATTTTTTCTTCTTCAGCTGCTCTGTATAGGATGCCCAATACTATATCAAATGGAACTGGTAAGTGTGGGCATCCTTGTCTTTTTACTGATGTTAGAGTAAAAGATTTCAGCTTTTCACCATTGAGTATAACATTAGCTGTGAGTTGTTATATATAAAACAGGCCTAGTAACAAACCTTTGTTATGTTGAGACACATATGTTCTATACTTAATTTTTTGACTATCTTTATCACAAAAAATGTTGAATTTTGTCAAATGCTTTTTCTGCATCTACTGAGATGATTATATGATTTTGATCCTTCCTTTTGTTAATGTGTTTTATCACATTTTTTGATTTGCAGTTGTTAAACATCCTTGCATCTCAGTGATGAATCCCACTTGATCATAGTGTATGATCCTTTTCTTGGCCTGTTAATTTCTACTTGCCAGTATTTCATTGAAGGATTTTGCATCTATGTTCACCAAGGTTATTGACCTATAAGTTTTCTTCTTGCAATGTTCTTCTCTGGCTGTGGTATCAGAGTCATTCTGGACACATAAAATGAGTTTGAAAGCATTCCCTCTTAATTTTTTAAAGAAAGATAGCTATTAATTGTTTTTTAAATGTTTGGTAGATTTCAGCAATGAATCCATCAAGTGCTGGGCTTCTCTTCATTGGGAGATTTCTTTTTATCAGTTCAATCTCCTTCCTTATAATTAGCCTTTTCAAGTTTTTATATTTCTTCATGACTTAGCTTTGGCAGGTTGCATGTTTCTATAAATTTATCCATTTCTTCTAAATTATCCAATGTGTTGTTGCTCAATTACTAATAGTAGTCTCATAATCTTTTTTATTTCTGCAGTATCTGTTGTAAAGTCGTCTTCTATTTAGGTATGAATTTATTGATTTATATATCCAATCTTTTTCTTCTAGTCTAGCTAAAGGTTTATCAGGTTTTCAAAAATACATTTAGTTTATATTTTCTATTATAATTCTTGTATCTCATATATTTCTTCTCTAATCATTATTTTTTCTTCTACTTTTCAGCTTAGTTTGTTATTTTTTAGTTTCTTAATGGCATAGCTTATCGTTTATTTGAGATCTTGCTTATTTCCTAATGTAAGCATTCATCATTACAACTTTCTTCTTAGAACTGCTTTTGCTGTGTTCTGTAAGTTTTGGTATATTGTGGTCTCATTTTTATTACTCTCAAGATGTGTATTGATTTTCCTTTTGATTTTTTCTGTGATACATTGTTTATTCATGGGCATGTTGTTTAATTTCCACATATTTGTGAATTTCCTATTTATCTTCTATTATTAATTTCTAATTTCATATCGTTGTGGTCAGAAAAGAATCTAGATATGGTCTTAATATTATTAAATTTGTAAAGGCTTTCCTTGTGGCCTAATATAAGGTCTATCCTGGAAAGTGCTCACTATGTGCTTGAAAAGAATGTGTTTTCCGCTGCTATTTCATGGAGTGTTCTGTACATTCATTATATACTTTAGATCCAACAATAAACTATCAAAAAAAAATTAGGAAAACAACCACATACACAATGGCACCAAAAATTTTAACTTGGAATAAAGTTAACCAGAAAGGAGAAAATCTGTACACTGAAAACTAAAACATTGATAAATACAATTTAAGAAGACTTAAATATATGGAAAAATATCCTGTGTTGAAGAACTACAATAAATAATAGTGATAAAATGTTCATACTACCCCAGTCTATTGATTCAATGGAATGTATATGAAAATTCCGATGGTATTTTTTATTAAAATGGAAAAATATCCTAAAATTTATATAGAACTACAGAAGACCCAGAATAGCCAAAGAGAAAAGCTGGAGACATCACACTAACAAATTTTAAACTCTTTATAGTCATCAAAAAAAGATGGCAATGCCATAAAACATATATAGAACAATGAAACGATATAGAGGGCTCAGGAGTACATTCATGCATTTACTATTATATGATATTTGACAAAGGTGCCAAAAACACGCAATAGAGAAAAAGACAGTCTCTTCAATAAATGCTCTGGGGAAAGCTGCATATTCACTTGCAGAAGAATAAAATTGGACCCTTATCTCATGCCATGTGTAAAAATTGACTCAAAATGGATTAAAAACTTAAATACAAAATCTGAAACTCTAAAATTGCTAAAAGAAACCATGAGGAAAACTTCTTGCCACTGGTCTGGGAAATGATTTTTTTTCAACATGACCCAGAGCAGAGACAACAAAAAGCTATCCCAATTTGCTGGTTGACCTCAAATTTACTATTTTCTCTTTGTAAATTGTCCCAGACTCACACCAAATTCCACTTCAAGTCACATTTTTCTATGTGCATCCATTTCTGTTCATTACTATAGTTCAAAAATATTAATATTACAGATCAGCCAGGAAAGTTACTGTACAGTTTGTTTTCTCTCATTATATATTGTATGACTTGAACTAAATATACTATGACTAGTATCAACCACATATACCAAATATACTAAGACTAGTATAAAGCCCAATGCCTGGCACATAGTAATCAATCAAAAAAGGCAATACTTTGATTAGTTTTATTACTTGTAGTCTTATATACTGTCATAGGGAGGAATACAGTGAGGCTATATAATTTACCAGTAAAATACTAACAATAATGGTATCCATTTTCAAAGAAATGACTAAATTCATACACTAGATAAAAAACAAAAGAATGAATATTTGGAGCAAGAACAAATTTATAAACTAAGACAAAGCCTTATTTGAGAAAATATTTATAATGTACCTGTGTTATCAATTGGCCTCAATTTTATCTTATTTTACAGTTTTACTTTTTCTGCAATGTATCTTTCTTATTTGGAGCACAGTAAAATAACATTTTGTACTTATAGAGCATGTTTCATCAGAAAGGTCAATGTGTTTTTCAAACTCATTAATCCTTACAGCATCCCCAGAGGTGTGTAATATATTATACAGGTAAAGAAATATAAAGCTGAGATGTATAAACAATTTTATCCTGTCACATTGAAATGGAATGGTCAAACCCTTAATTATTCCTTGTAGATGCAAAAATAGAGGTTGCAGTGGTATTAATATGATGATAAATACCGGTAAAGAAAAAGATAAGCTTAATAAATGAAAAGTGCCTTAGCACATAGCACATACATGTTTCATTGAGGAAAATGTGGCATTTGCAGTTATTTTAATATTTTCCAAAGAAATAAAAGTCAGGCCCAAGAAATCAGTGAATGCTAATTTTGACTTTGTTATAATTTGGGATAGCTAATTGATAGTTAAATGCTTTAGCTTTAAAGTTAAGATTACTTTTATTTAAAGTAAAATATTACCCAACTTATTTGTAAACTTTCTGTTAAAGAACCTGGTCTATTGAAAACTAATGGATCTAACTTTTTTTTTAAGTAAATTATTGGTAAACTTAAAGAACATGGTGGAAATTCTGGTTCAAGCATTCATAGGCAATCAGCAATAGAATAATTATGTATTAAAGCAAAAGAAGTGAGTGTTCAAAACTATCTAGAGAGGTTATACATTAATACTCAATGAAATATGTTATATAAAGAATGATTCTGCCAACTTAATGATCTTAGGGCAGTTATAGGATGCATGAGCTCTCCTATGAGAATATTTTCTGATATGTCAGCAACTTTCCTTATTTTTAGCAGAGAAAAATTTACAGACAGTAGGCATAAATAATTTATATAATTGGTGTAAATGCAATTTACTAAAAGATATTTTAAGAAAAATTATTGGTTTCATTGAATGTAAGAATTATATAAAATGATTACAATGTTTTTGTTTTTCTTCTGACCAATATGTCAAAACAGGAAAGTCGCAGCCTTTTGTTAGGGAGGCTTTCCTGAATTTTACCACTAATTTTCAGTGAGTCTTCCTATAAATATTTTCAACATTTTTACAAATAGTTTTCTCTATCCCTACTGGCTCTATTAAATAGCAAGAAAATAAATATGTTTTCTGACATTTTTTCTAAAATATTTAGAATAATGTAGGGAAAAGAAGTTACACTTAGAAATTCTTTCTTGACTCAGAGTATACCACAGAATGTATGGAATGTACAACACTAGGAATATTATTCAAGGATGTATCAGATCTTCTGTGTGTTGTGATCTGTTCAGTATCATGAGAACAGCATGGTAAAGACTGGCCCCATGATTCAGTTACCTTCACCTTGGTCCCTCCCACAACACATGGGAATTCTGGGAGATACAATTAAAGTTGACATTTGGGTGAGGACACAGCCAAACCATATCACCATTCATAATGCTGGAGGAATATTTACCAAGAAAATGGAAAACAAAATAGAGCAGGGGTTGCAATCCTAGTCTCTGATAAAACAGACTTTAAACCAAAAAGATCAAAAGAGACAAAGAAGAGCATTACTTAACGATAAAGGGATTAATGCAACAAGAAGAGCTAACTATCCTTTCTATATATGCACCCTATACAGGAGCACCCAGATTCACAAAGCAAGTTCTTAGAGACATAAAAAGAGACTTAGACTCCCACAAAATAATAGTGGGAGACTTTAACATCCCACTGTTAATATTAGACAGATCAATGAAATAGAAAATTAACAAGGATATCCAGCACCTGAACTCAGCTCTGGACCAAGTCGATCTAGTAGACATCTACAGAACCTTCCACTCAAATCCACAAAATATACATTCTTCTCAGAACCACATCACACCTATTCTAAAACTGACCACATAATTGGAAGTAAAACACTCCTCAACAAATGTAAAAGAACAGACATCATAACAAACTCTCTCTCATACCACAGTGCAATTAAATTATAATTTAGGATTAAGAAACTTAAAGCCACACAACTACTTAGAAACTGGACAACCTACTCCTGAATGACAACTAGATAAATAACAGAATGAAGGTAGAAATAAAGATGTTATTTGAAACCAGTGAGAACAAGTACACAATGTACCAGAATCTCTCAGAAACATTTAAAGCAGTGTGTAGAGGGAAATTTATAGCACTAAATGCCCAACATAGAAAGCAGGAAAGATCTAAAATCAACACAATAATGTCACAATTAAGAGAACTAGAGAAGCAAGAATAAACATATTCAAAAGCCAGCAGAAGACAAGAAAGAACTAAGACTAGAGCAGAACTGAAGGAGATGGATACACACACAAAAAAACCTTCAAAAAAAAATCAATCAATCCAGGAGCTGGTTTTTTGAAGTGATCAACAAAATAAATAGACTGCTACATAGACTAATAAAGAAGAATAAAGAGAAGAATCAAATAGGTGCAATAGAAAATGATAAAGGCAATATCACCACCGATCTCACAGAAATATGAACTACCATCAGATAATAATATAAATATCTCTACACAAAACAGAAAATCTACAAAAAAATGGATAAATTCCTAGACACTTACACCCTCCCAATACTAAACCAGGAAGAAATGGAATCCTTGAATAGACCAATAACAAGGTCTGAAACTGAAGCAGCAATTAATAGCCTACCAACCAAAAAAAGTCCAGCATCAGACAGTTTCACAGCCATATTCTATCAGAGGTACAAAGTAGAGCTGGCACCATTCCTTCTGAATCTATTTCAAACAATAGAAAAAGAAAGAAACCTCCCTAACTCATTTTATGACACCAACATCATCCTGATACCAACTGGCAGAGAGACTCAACAAAAAAAAGAAAATTTCAGGCCCATATCCCTGAGGAACTTTGTTGTGAAAATTGTCGATAAAATACTGGCTAGTTGAATCCAACAGCACATCAAGAAGCTTATCCATCACAATTAAGTTAGCTTCATCCCTGGGATTCAAGGCTGGTTTGACATATACAAATCAATAAACATAATTTATCACATAAACAGAACCAAAGACAAAAACTCCCTGAGTATCTCAATAGATATCTCAAATTAATAAGAGCTATTTATGACAAACCCACAGCCAATGTCATACTGAATGGGCAAAAACTCGAAGCATTCCCTTTGAAAACCAGGAAAAGATAACCATGCTGTCAGTCACCACTCCTATTCAACATAGTACTGGAAGTTCTGGCCAGGGCCCTCAGGCATTAAAAAGAAATAAAAGATATTCAAATAGGTAAACAGTAAGTCAAATTGTTGCTATGTGCAGATGACATGATTGTATTTTTAGAAGACCCCATCCTCTCAGCCCAAAATCTCCCTTAAATTGATAAGCAACTTCAGCAAAGTCTCAGGATACAAAATCAATGTGCAAAAATCACAAGCCTTCCTATCCACCAATAACAAACAGCCAAATCATGAGTGATCTCCCATTTACAACTGCTACCAAGAAAATTAAATACTGAGGGGTTAAGATCCAAGATGGCCGAATAGGAACAGCTCTGGAGTGCAGTTCCCAGAGACAACAATGCAGAGGGTGAGTGACCACCACATTTCCACAGACCAGGAGATTCCCACGCTGAAAAGCACCACGAGTTTCCAGCATGGCTGTTTCAGCCAGTACTGTGGGTCTCCGCACAAAAAATAAAAGAAATCTAGGTGATTTCAACTGGTGCCTGGAACACCTGGGAGACAGAGCCACCCATTCAACTAAAAAAGGGGGAGGGCTGAAACAGGGATCCAGGTGATCTGGCTCAGTGGGTCCCATCCCAACAAAGACCAGCAATCTGAAATGTTCTGGATTGAGAGTTTTGCAGCAAGTGCAGCTGGACCCAGGACAGTACAGCTCAGTGAGAGGAAAGGTATTAGCCATTACTGAGGCAGTCAATCACTACGGAGGCAATCCGCCATTACTGAGGCAGTCTGCCATTACTGAGGCAGACTGTCATTACCAAGGCAGTTCTAACTGTACCTCTGTAAACAAAACTGCAAGGAAGTTCACACAGCAGCTGGGCAGATGCCACAGCTGCTCAGCATCATTTCTGCTGGCAGACTGTGACTAGACTACCTCCTTGCTCGGCAGGACAACTCTGAAAAAAGGCAGCAGCATGTCAGGAACTTATAAATAAAGCCCCACCTTCCCAGGACAGAACACCTGGGCAAAAAGGCAGTTACAAGTTCTGCTGCTACAGACTTAAATGTGCTTGCCCAGCAGCCCTGAATGGAACAACAGAACTCCCAGGTCAGCACTTGAGCTCCTATAAAGGACAGGCTATCTCCTCAAGCAGCTCCCCAACGCCCATATATCTAAAGAGACACCTCATAAAGGAGATCTCAGGCTGAAATCTAGCAGGTACCCTTCTGGGACAAAAATAACAGAAGAAACCAGCAGCAACTCTGCAGGTGATCCCCAGGCAAGTAGGGTCTGGAGTGGATCTCCAGCAGTCCTACAGCATAGGGGCCTGACTTTTAGAAGGAAAACTAAAGAACAGAAAGAAATAACTTCAACATCAACAAAAAGGACATACACTCAGAGACCCCATCTGAAAGTCACCAACTACAAAGATCACAGGTAGATAAATACATGAAGATGTGAAGAAACCAGCACAAAAAGGATGAAAACACAAAAAGCAGATCACTTCTCCTCCAAAGGATGACAACTACTCACCAGCAAGGGAACAAAGCTGGATGGAGAATGAGTTTGATGAACTGACAGAAACAGACTTCAGAAAGTGGGTAATAACAAACTTCTCTGAGGTAAAAGAACATGTTTTTAACCCAAAGCAAAGAAACTTAAAAACTTTTTTTCAACGTTCTTAGTTTATTTGCATTGGATTAGAACATGAAATGCTAATGAGAATAAACAGGCTAGAGAAGAATATAAATGACTTGATGGAGCTGAAAAACACAACACAAGAACTTCACAAAGCATACACAAGTTTCAATAGCCAAATCAACCAAGCAGAAGAAAGGATATCAGAGATTGAAGAGCAACTCAATGAAGTAAAACAAGAAGGCAAGATTAGTGAAAAAAGATTGAAAATAAATGAACAAAGGCTTCAAGAAATATGGTATTATATGAAAAGGCCTAATCTACGTTGGATAGGTGTACCTGAATGTGACAGAGAATGAATCCAAGCTGGAAAACTCTTCAGGACATTATCGAGGACAACTTCCCCAACCTAGCAAGGCTGGCCACCATTCAAGTCCAGGAAATACAGAGAACACTGCAAAGATATTCCTCCAGAAGAGCAACACCAAGGCACATAATCATCAGATTCACCAATGCTGAAATGAAGGAAAAAATGCTACGGGCAGCCAGAGAGAAAGCTCAGGTTACCCACAAAGGGAAGCCCATCAGACTCACAGCAAATCTCTCAGCAGAAACCCTACAAGCCAGAAGAGAGGGGACCCAATATTCAACATCCTTAAAGAAAAGAACTTTCAGCCTATAATTTCATACAAAGCCAGCCTAAGCTTCATAAGTAAAGGAGAAATAAAATCCTTTACAAACAAGCAATTGCTGATAGATTTTGTCACCACCAGGCCTGCCTTACAAGACATCCTGAAAGAAGCACTAAACATAGAAATGAACAACCAGTACCAACCACTCCACAAACGTACAAAATGGTAAAGACCATCGACACAATGAAGAAACCGTGTCAGCTAACAGACAAAACAACCAGCTAGCATCAAAATGGCAGGATCAAATTCACACATAACAATATTCACCGTAAATGTAAATGGTCTAAATGCCCCAATCAAAAGACATAGACTGACAAATTAGATAAAAATTCAAAATTCATCAGTGTACTGTATTCAGAAAACCCATCTCACATGCAAGGATACACATAGGTTAAAAAAAAGGGATGGAGGAAGATTTACCAAGCAAATGGAGAGCAAAAAAAGAGCAGGAGTTGCAATCCTAGTCTCTGATAAAATAGACTTTAAACCAACAAAGATCAAAAGACACAAAGACAGGCATTACATAATGGTAAAATAATCAGTGCAACAAGAAGAGCTAATGATCCTAAATATATACACAGCCAATACAGGAGCACCCAGATACATAAAGCAAGTTCTTAATGACCTACCAAGAGACTTAGACTCCCACACAATAATAGTGGGAGACTTTAACACTCCACTGTCAATATTAGACAAGGATATCCAGGACTTGAACTCAGACCTGGACCAAGCAAACCTTATAGACATCTACAAAACTGTCCACCCCAAATCCACAGAATATACATTCTTCTCAGCACCACATCACACCTACTCTATAATTGACCACATAATTGGAAGTAAATCACTGCTCAGCAAATGCAAAAGAACAGAAATCCTAACAGTCTCTCAGACCAAAGTGCAATTACATTAGAAGTCAGGATTAAGAAACTAACTCAGAACCAGACAACTTCATGGAAACTGAACAACTTGCTCTTGAGTGTTGGCAGGCAATGAAATGAAGACAGAAATAAAGTTGTTCTTTGAAACCAATGAGAACAAAGACACAACATACCAGAATCTCTGGGACACATTTAAAGCAATGTCTAGAGGGAAATTTATAACAATAAATGCCCACATGAGAAGCCAGGGAAGATCTAAAATCAACACCCTATAATCAAAATTGAAAGACCTAGGAGATCAAGACTGGAAAAAAAAACTCAAAAGCTAGCAGAAGAAAAGAAATAAGTAAGATCAGAGCAGAACTGAAGGAGGTAGAGACACAAAAAACCGTTCAGAAAATCAATACATCCAGGAGCTGGTTTTTTTGAAAATATCAACAAAATACACAGACAACTAGCCAGACTAATAAAAAAGAAGAGAAAGAAGAATCAAAGAGCTGCAATAAAAAATGACAAATGGGATATTACCACCAATTCCACAGAAATACAAACTAACATCAGAGGTTATTACAAACAACGTTATGCACATAAACCTCGAAGAAATGGATCAATTTTTGGATACTTGCACCCTCCCAGTAATAACCAAGAAGAAGTTGAAACTCTGAATTGACCAATAACTAGGGCTGAGGTCAAGGCAGCAATTAGTAGCCTACCAACCAAAAATGGGTTCACAGCCGAATTCTACCAGACATACAAAGAGGAGCTGGTACCACTCCTTCTGAAACTATTCCAAACAATACAAAAAGAAAGAATCTTTCCCAAATGATTTATAACATCATCCTGATACCAAAACCTGGCAGAGACTGAACAAAAAAAAAGAAAACTTCAGGCCAATATCTATGATGAACACAGATACAAAAAGTTTCAATAAAATACTGGCAAACTGATTGCAACAGCACTCAAAGTGCTTATCCATCACAGGCAAATAGGCTTCATCCCGAGGATGCAAGCCTGGTTCAACATACACAAGTCTGTAAATGTCAGTCACCACATAAACAGAACCAAAGACAAAAACCACATGATTAGCTCAATAGATGCAGAGGTCTTTGACAAAATTCAACAGGCCTTTATGCTAAAAACTCTCAATAAAGTAAGTATCCACAGAACGTATCTCAAAATAATAAAAGATATTTTGACAGTCACACAGTCAATATTATACTGAATGGGCAAAAACTGGAAGCATTCCCTTTGAAATCTGGCACTACACAAGGATGCCCCCCTCACTATTCCTATTCAATATACTATTGAAACTCATAGCCAGAGCAATCAGAAATAGAGAAAGAAAAAGAAGTAAAGTGTATTCAATTAGGAAAGGAGGAAGTCAAATTGTCTCTATTTGCAGACAACATGATTGTATATTTAGAAGTCCCCATCATCTCAGCCCAAAATCTCCTTAAACTGATAAGCAACTTCAGCAAAGTCTCAGGATACAAAATCAATGTGCAGAAATCACAAGCATTCCTATACACTAATAATAGACTAAGAGAGTGACAAACCAATGGCTACAAAGAGAATAAAATACTTAGGAATACAATTAACAAAGTATGTAAAGGACCTCTTCAAGGAGAACTATGAACCACTGCTTAAGGAAATAAGACAGTACACAAACAGATGGGAAAACATTCCATGCTCATAGTTATGAAAATCAATATCGTGAAAATGGCCATACTGCCCAAAATAATTTATAGAGTCAATGCTATCCCCATCAAGCTACCTATGACTGTCTTCACAGAACTTGAAAAAAAGAACCCCTAAACTTCATATGAAACCAAAAGAGAGTCTGTATAGCCAAGACAATCCTAAGCAAAAAGGATTGCTAGAGGCATCATGTTACCTGTCTTCAAACTATACTACAATGCTACAGTAATCAAAACAGCATGGTACTGGTGCCAAAACAGAAATATAGACCAATGGAACAGAACAGAGGCCTTGGAGGCAATGCCACACATCTACACCCATCTGATCTTTGACAAACCTGACAAAAACAAACAACAGGGAAATGATTCAATGGTGTTTAATCAATAGTGTTGTGATAACTGACTTGCCATGTGCAGAAAACATAAACTGGACCACTTCCTGACGCCTTACACTAAAATTATCTCCAGATGGATTAAAGACTTAAACATAAGGCCTAACACCATAAAAACTCTAGAAGAAAACCTAGACAAAACAATTCAGGTCATAGGCATAGGGAAGGACTTCATGACTAAAATGCCAAAAGCATTGGCAACAAAAGCCAAAATAGACAAATGGGACCTAATCAAACTCCACAGCTTCTGTACAGCAAAAGAAACAATCATTAGAGTGAACCAGCAACTAACAGAATGGGAAAAAACTTTTGCAATCTACCCATCTGACAAAGGGCTAATATCCAGAATCTACAAAGAACTAAAACAGATTTACAAGAAAAATACAAACAAACCCATTCAAAAGTGGGCAAAGGATATGAACAGACACTTTTCAAAAGAAGACATACATGAGGCCAACAAACATATGAAAAAATGATCATCATCACTGTCATTGGAGAAATGCAAATCAAAACCATATTGAGATACCATCTCATGCCAGTTAGAATGGCGATCATTAAAAAATCTGAAGACAACGGATGCTGGAGAGGGTGTGGAGAAATAGGAACACTTTTACACTCTTGGTGGGAGTGTAAATTAGTTCAACCATTGTTGAAGACAGTGTGGCAATTCCTCAAGGACTTTGAAATAGAGATTTCATTTGACCCAGCAATCCCATTACTGGGTATATATCCAAAGGATTATAAACCGTTCTGTTATAAAGACACATGTACATGTATGTTCATTGCAGCACTGTTTACAATAGCAAAGACCTGGAACCAACCCAAATGCCCATCAATGATAGACTGGACAAGGAAAATGTGATACACATACACAATGGAATACTATGCAGCCATAAAAAATGAATCTTTGTAGGGACATAAATGTCTTTGGTAGGGATATGAACGAATCTGGAAACTATCATTCTCAGCAAACTGGCACAAGAACAGAAAATGAAACACTGCATGTTCTCACTCATAGGCATGTATTGAACAATGAGAACACATTGACACAGGGAGGGGAGCATCACATACTGGGGTCTGTTGGTGGGGACTAGGGGAGAGACAGCTGTGGATAGGGAAGTTGGGGAGGGATAACTTGGGGAGAAATGCCAGATAGAGGTGACAGGAGATGGAGGCAGCAAACCAGCTTGCCATGTATGTACCTATGCAACAATCCTGCATGATCTGTACCTGTGCCCCAGAACCTATATTACAATAAATGTGTGTGTGTGTGTGTGTGTGTGTGTGTGTGAATTAAATACCTAGGAATACAAATAACAAAGGATGTGAAGGACCTCTTCAAGGAGAACTATAAACCACTGCTCAAGGAAATAAGAGAGGACATAAACAGATGGAAAAACATTCCATCCTTATGGTTAGGAAGAATCAATATTGCAAAAATGGTCATATGACCCAAAGTAATCTATAGCTTCAATGGTATCCCCATCAAGCTACCATTGACTTTCTTCACAGTTTTGGAAAAATCCATCTTAAATCTCATATGGAACCAAAAAGGCCCGCATAGTCAAGACAATTCTAAGAAAAAAATGCTGGAGGCATCACGCTATCTGACTTCAAATTATCCTATGAGGCTACAGCAATAAAAACAGCATGGTACTGGTACCAAAAGAGAGAAATAGACAAATGGAATAGAACAGAGGCCTCAGAAATAACACCACACATCTACAACCATCTGATGTTTGACAAACCTGACAAAAACAATTGGGAAAGAATTCTCTATTTAATAAATGGTGTGGGAAAAACTGGCTAGCCATATGCTGAAAGCTGAAACTGGGTCCCTTCCTTATACCTTATACAAAAACTAACTGAAAATAGATTAACGATTTAAACATAAGACCTGAAACCATAAAAACCCTATAAGATAACCTAGGCCATAGCATTCAGAACATACTCATGAGCAAAGTTTTCATGACTAAAACAGCAAAAGCAATGGCAACAAAAACCAAAATAGGTAAATGGGATCTAATTAAGCTAAAGAGCATCTGCACAGCAAAAGAAATTATCATCAGAGTTAACAGGAAGCCTACAAAATGGGAGAAAATGTCTTGCAGTCTACCCATTTGACAAAGGGCTAATATCCAGAATCTAAAAAGAAATTAAACAAATTTACAGGAAAAAAAACAACCCCATCAAAATGTGGGGGAAGGATATAAACAGACACTTCTGAAAAGGAGACTTTTATGCATCTAACAACCATCTGAAGAAAAGCTCATAATCACTGGTCATTAGAGAAATGCAGATCAAAACCACATTGAGATACCATCTCATGCCAGTTAGAATGGTAATCATTAAAATGTCAGGAGACAACAGATGCTGGAGACAGTGTGGAAAAACAGGAAAGCTTTTACACTATTGGTGGTAGTTTAAAGTAGTTCAACCGCTGTGGATGACAGTGTGATAATTCCTCAAGGATCTAGAACTAGAAATATCATTTGACCCAGCAATTCCATTACTGGGTATATGCACAAAAATTATACATTTTTCTGTTATAAAGACACATGCACATGTATGTTTATTGCAGCCCTGTTCATAATAGCAAAACACTGAGAATCAACCCAAATGCCAATGATAGACTGAATAAAGAAAATATTGCATATATACACCATGGAATACTACGCAGCTATAAAAAAGGATGAGTTCATGTCCTTTGCAGGGACATGGATGAAGCTGGAAACCATCATTCTCAACAAACTAACACAAGAACAGAAATCCAAACACCACATATTCTCACTCATAAGTGGGAGTTGAACAATGAGAACACGTGGACAAAAGGAGGGGAACATCACACACAGGGGCCTGTATGGGGATGGAGGGTTAGGGGAGGGAAAGCATTAGGAGAAATACATAATGTAGATGACAGGGTAATAGATGCACACAACCACCATGGCATGTGTATATCTATGTAACAAACCTGAATATTCTCCAAATGTACCCCAGAACTTCAAGTACAATAAAAAAGAAAGAATAATACTGGATGTAAGTATTTCAAATAGCAATTTCTAATTGTTTTGGTAATTTCTCATCAGCTCTCAGGACATTATTGTTTATTTCAAATTATCTACTGAATGCTTCATTCTAGGAGCAGAAATGTCAGCTTCGCTTTTCTTCCTTTGCTTTCAGTGTAATACTATATGTTTACCTTACATATGTCTACTAAGTACACATCATCTCATATTAACTGAGAAAGTTTGGATATATACCCCTGTCAACCATAATGTGCTGGAAATCCCCCCCCTTTTTTTTCAGGAATCCTAGAGCACATAGAGTTAAAGTTAGTGTATTAATCACTAATTTTAGAAGTTAATTTCTTATTTAAAATAATATACAATAATTTAAAATGCAAATACTTTTTTCTCATACTGGTTCCAATTTGAGCATCTTCAAGGATTCCCCAAACAAAATCAAAGCCTATATTATTGACCCCACACTTTCAGCTCTTCTCTAAGTTCATTTTTAATGTGTGATAAAACAAGGTCATATATTCTGCAAGGTTATTCTATTAAGATGTAGGAATATTTTTCTTTCCTGGATATTTTAGCTCTCCTATCGCTGGGCTTGACACATGCACTAACTAAAAGGGGTTTACTAATCCATCTGCCCATTTTGTTTGAAACTAGGGGAGCAGGGATGACAATCTCTGATTACTTTATATTTATGAATTTACATTTTTCACAAAACATAGAAAAAGATGAAGATAAAATTCCAGTTATTGCCAAGAAATATCTTAAGTGCCTTAAGAAAATTTCTGAATAACTTATTAAAATAATCAAAATAATTTCCAATTCTAAAAATGTCTCATATTATTCTCATCCATGTAGCTTTATTAGTCATTATTAGAAAAATTATTTTTACTTTATAATGTAAGTTGTACATATTTTAAATAGTATATTATAATATTTTAACCATTAGTCATAAAAATATAAATTGTCTTATTGTGTTACTTTATGTTCTGACCAGTGAGTGTCATTAGCAAATGTAAAGAAAGAAGGAAAAACTAAAAATTTAGAAAAATAGAAAAAATATAACAAATTAAATTTTGACAGTATTACTTTTTGACATAAGTTTTTACTACATGTGTCTTTAATTGACAGATGAGTAGGTAAACTGTTGGGATAATGAATAAATAAATAGATGTTCAAAATGCTAGATACATATACTGTATTCCCTCAAGGTAATATGTTGCCTCATTAAAAAATAAAAGTCCAGTTTTCATCACTGTTACCAAGGCAAAATCAATTACATAATGTGTTAGTTATATTGATGTTGCTACCATATAATTTCCAGTTCTTTCTCAGCTTACCTGACAGAACAACATTAGTTATTTGTGCACTATTGTGGAAGCAGTTAAAAGGAAGTATTTTTAGCAATGTTATCAAATATATACTTTGCTTTTCCTTTTGAAGCTTGATTACTTGGCATTGACATTTTGCCTGAAACATAGTGGGTGATTAATAACTAAATGTTGAATAAATGGATTATCCCATTGATATATGAACATACAATAATATTATTCTCAATTAAAAGGAAAACAACTTTCTCCCCATGGATGGAACATTTGTTCTTTAATAGCTGGTAAGCTAGATCAAAAGGTTTTTTGGGTTTTTTTGGTCTGCTGGGATGCAACAGAAGATCAAAAGCTTTAAGAAGTCAAGTTGCAGGTCATTTTTTATTTCTTGCTGTAGATTCAATCATTTAATGACAAACACAGTGCCTGGTAAAGAGCACTCTCTCTCTCAGGAGAATTGCCTGAACCCAAGAGGCGGAGGTTGCGGTGAGCCGAGATCGCACCATTGCACTCCAGCCTGGGTAACAAGAGCGAAACTCCATCTCAAAAAAAAAAAAAAAAAAGCAGCCATCAGTATCTATTTACTAAATTAACAGTTGCTTATCCTCAAGTAGTAACTGATTTCTTCATGGCAAATTATTCAGCCACTCATATCTAGCCTACGTTTCCTGTGAATTTCAGCACAGGTTTAAGCTTCTCAAGTGCTTTTTTTTCCAGTAGTTCATTATGCTATGCTCAGATTACTTCACTTGATACCTTATGGAAGCAATATATTGTTCTTTAGAATTAAAGCAAAAGTAACATCAAGAGTGTTCTATCCAGTAGACAGCATGGATACAAAGCTAGTGCTTATGAATTTCCAAGAACCCATACAAAGATTTAATAACTGAAGGCAAACTACTGACTCCAAAACATGAAAGTAAAATTATATAAAAAACCCAAACTTGTATTGAAAATACATGTATTTGTAAAGCTTTAAAATTTCAAGTCATCTCTTTCCTAACCTATAACAATAGCCTACTATTCTCACACCAACCTGGTATATCTTCTCTGTTCAGAAGCTAAAGTTGTGTTCTCAAAGTGTCTTTCTTATCCATCACTTGTCTGCTTAAAACCTCCTGTACTGTAATATATCTGAAATGGAAAATGGTCCTTACCATTAGGCTACGTGATGCAATTCCTGAAAGGTTCTGACCTTATTTTATACAGATTACATTCCCTTCCTCCTCTGCAAATACACTTGGGCATTATGTTTGATTTTGAGGTCTTTTACAAATATTGTTAGTTTTTCCTCGGGTTCTCTATTCTGAGATCTTTATCTGCCTACCTCTACTCATGATTTAACTTTCAAGTCAAAATTTACTTCCTAGGAGGGGATTTTTCCCACTACCCAATGAGATGATCCCCTAACCCCTCATGTAATCATTCTTTAGCTCATACATATATCAAAATCACTCATAGAGTGATTTTCAGTTTCCTTTACATAGAAATTTCAGCCACATGAAGGGAAAACCTTGGTCTTGTTCACAGTTGCATCACCAATGGCTAGAATGGTGCCTGGAATTTAGTAGGAAATCAACAAATGTTTTATTTCTAAAAAGCTGACATATCAAAACTGGATTTAAATTCTTGAATAGGATGAAATCTGTTTCTGCTGCTATTTTTTTTTTTTAGTTTCTTTATAGCTGTTGACATATCTATTCCTAAAATTCTCAGAAGGAGCAGTCTTATGAACATATAATTATTAGAGAGATTTCTTCTATGGGTGTATCATGGGTAAAATTTATATATTAAGTAAAATTCTTTTCAGAACAATATTTATTTTTATGTTGTTTCATTTAATCTGACCTCATAAGAGCAGTTTCACAGTTTATTCAGGACTTGGATGAACTGGATCTTATATACATAAGGGAAATGGTGATTTCAGTGAGAATTGTGCTACAGTGATGATGTTTCAGACATCTAGAAAATAAGGTTAATGTTAATATAACTTTAATCATATTTTATAAACGTTATTTTCTTTTGTCTATCACTGAGATTCAAAATATTTTGCTATTAGAACATTTTTAGATATTGAAAAGTTAAGAACCATTGTTTTCCTGAGACACATTGAAGTAGAGGGTTTTTCAAAATTGTGAACTCTTTTATGTCTTTAAAGTTGGATTCTTGTAATGTTGCCTTTAAAAATTCTTAAAGTAGACTTTATATAACTTTTTTCTATAGTCTGTACTAAGTGTCATTGTTTTCAGAGTATTCTACTTCAAGCTGTTGTTTGTGCCCTATGTGGAATAAGGGTTTATGTTCTCTCCATATTCCACCTCTTGCAAAGAGAGCAGCTGTTGTCCTGTGTAAAAGTGTCAAATTTAAAATTTAAATACATGGAGGCAGCACAAGCCCTACTGAAGATCCTCATTTCCAGAATTCTATACCAAAACTGAGCTAGAAAATATCTAGTTTATTTTAGGGATTCCATCAGTCTTGCATCAAATTTATCCCACTTGGATAGTATAATAACTATTTGCCCCAAAGCACACATATATAACTGAAACTCTCTGTTAATTACCCTGCATTTCATATAAGTCATGCAAAAAGGCTTGATATAGAAGTTACAGGGAGACCAGAGTTCAGAGCTATCCTCTGAATAAGTGTGGGGCATACTAAGTGTGGAGACAAAGCATACAAAATCCTTATATCTCCATGTCTCCACACACAAAAAAGTACAGTTGCTTGGAATGAGAAGGATTTCCTTGTAAATATACATACTTATCATTGTTGCATGCAGGCATGTCTTTTTTATTTGTAGAATTTTCTCTCTTCTAATCAAGGACATTTCAAACTCTTGAGCATAATATAGATTCATTGATATTAGAAAGAAGGTCATAGTTTCATTGATGTATCAAGTTAATACCTGTAGTAAACTCTCTGATAATTGGCACTTTCTATAGGTCACTTAATCTCTATAATATTTTTAAAAATCAGAATTAGCCATAATTAGTAGGTAAGAATCTGAGACACTTCAAGTAATTTCAAGTTATTTATCCAGAATTACATAGAAGTACTATCCATTTTAAGTAATTTATAAAGTAGTTATAAAGTAGAAGTATTCTCCAGCCAAAATTTTAATCCAGGACTATCACTTGCCAAGTGTATGCTGTTTCTACTAAGTTAAACTGCCAGTCCACTGGTGATAATGCATTTGATCTGAGCTAATATATATAAATTGCATAGTTTCATATCCCCTAATAGAAGCCTAGAAGCCACAAATTAATCAATATTTCTTAGGTTGACAGGTTTCTATAAACTATAAGATCTTTAAAGTATATAAGTATTATATTTCATAGTTTTCATAAACAGGATCCTAATTAATGACCAACATCATATATATAGTATATTATAGTCTGTAAGTACATATAAAAATTATATACTTTGTTTATATGTTATATATACCATTATATATTTGCAAAATAAACTCAATATAAAAACAGGCACACAATATACAGGAATGTAAAAGCCCCAAAATGTTTTGAAAGAAAAGTTAATAACTATACCCTAAAAAATATAAATTAAAATTCTAATTAGTAAGAGTTTCCAGAAGGACACTATGAATTATGAAATGAACATACAATGAAAGAACTCTGTGATGGCTACCAAATTTAGTAGTTATCTCTACTGTGTTCATTAGTCCCTTAAAAAATCTAATTTATAGATTTCAAAGTAGGAACTCTATTATGAAATAAAAATAATAGAGCATATTTTCAATTAATGAATATATTTTATGAAATATATACAGTCTGAGGATTGAAAACTTACTGTCTGTTCAATCCATATTCATTACTGTACTTTCAAAAGATTATATTCAAATACAAAACATGTTAAATATTCTGCTAAGAAATGAATACTAAAGAGGAAAGTAATTTACTTTCACATAAAGATTATTTCAAACTTATCTCCTTTTATCCATATGCCTACTTTAAAGAAAGAAAAAGTGACAATTATATGTCTGCCATTTACTCAAATGCTAAATTATGCGTGTTTTCAAATACACTTTGTTTTCAATTACACTTTGCAATATAAGTTTATATGCTGTGTCCTTCATGTCCTTTATTTTCTCTTTAGCTGATTTGTAGAAGTGAAAAAGTAGAAACCACTCAGTCTAAGAAAATGAATATTAATTTGACAGAAACTTACTCATATTTCAAATAGTCAGTGTGACAAAGATATTTTATATAATTTTATCAAGATTATAAACTGAGTTGTAGTCAAAGAAAATGAAAAGGATGAATAATTACATATTATTTTCTTCCCTCTTCTCACTTCATATGTGTAGTGAAAAACAATGGCTAATTCTTTCATTTGAATATGGCATAAGGAGAATGGGAAAAATAAACACCAGAAATAATTTAATAACGTTTTATAATAGTTATGCTCTTGAATATATCTCTCAAATAAAAAGTGAAAATTCTTGTTACTGAAATCTACATATCATACAATCAAAAATTCCCTTCAGCAAAAGCTGCATCCACATTAGCATTTCTATGGTGGTTTATTTTCATTGTGCTATTCAAATCACTTTATCTCCCTCTTTATTTCAGAAGGGGCAGCATCAAATTCTGTGGGATTGACACTTTCTACAAATTTTGTACAGCTTAAAGACAATATCAAGATAGTCAACATAAACAGTATCTTTTTTTCTTTCCTAAGAATGGATCCCTGTTCCCTACTGACCAAAGTCCTTATTAATATTACACTCTTGGGAGGCCAAGGCAGGTGGATCACAAGATTAGGAGATCAAGACCATCCTGGCTAACACGGTGAAAACCCATCTCTACTAAGAATACAAAATAAATAGCCAGGTGTAGTGGCACGTACCTATAGTCCCAGCTACTCAGGAGGCTGAGGCAGGAGAATCTCTTGAACCCAGGATGTGGAGGTTGCAGTGAGCCAAGATCACACCACTGCACTCCAGCCTGGGTGACAGGCTGAGACTCTGTCTCAACAACAACAACAACAACACTGCACTCATGTCGTTTCATTAACAACCCTACCACATCTCTGTCCTTCTAGTTCAACATAGACTGCAGTTGTATGTATACTTGATGTTTCTCGATCAGGCCTTGCATTCTTTGTTTTATTCTGATATTTTGAACACAATTCTACTAGCTCTCCATGGAAATTCTCTCTCCATTTTTTCTTCACCAAAATTCTAGCCATGATTAAGGCCTCATGTGATACTGTCCATAAATATTCTTAGACTCAGTCCCCAAGACTTTTCACAGCAACTGCCTGCCCCATATCTTTATAACACCTCTTATTATTACACTCATTGTTAATGTAATGATAGTTATTGTTAGTCTTCCTTATATTTCTTTCCTCACAAACACTTGGTTTATCTCCTAACTGTGGGCTGCTTGAAGGCAGAGTCTTTGCCTCTGTCATCTCTGTATTCTTTCAGCCCTTAGAATGTTGCAGAATGTGCAGCTTCTGAAAAATTACTCAATTTACCTTTTAAATAGTTTTCCTCAAAAAGCTAAGATTGGGCTACCTATGTTATTCCATATACTTTTAACATCATTAAGCATGTAAAACACTGCTTTCTGAATATATGTCCAGATCTTGAGCATCTGGAACCTCTATGGTCTAAACAGTGGAAAAGAAAAACGCCTTGCCAACTGGAATAATATGTATGAAACACTTCCCATTGACATCATCCTTGGTGTATTTTTTTCCAAGTTTAGTGGATAAAAATAGTTACTTTATGTTATGACAGCTCTTCTCATATTCAGACTTAGTGACTATGATCTAGTTGAGAAAAAACTAGGCATAAGATTACACATGGTAAGATGGTTTCTATATTTTTTATAAGCTGCCTCAACAAGGATACATAACCTGAATTTGTGGGGTTAGATAAGTTTTCCTGGAATAAATGATGTTTATGCCACAACTTGAAGAATAAGTAGACATTAGCTACTGAAGAAAGAACTAAAGAAAGTCACTAGCAGACAAAAAAACAGAGGTAAAAGAACATCTTGTGGCCTAGAAAATAGGCCTTCTCTGCTATTTCATGGAAGCCAAGAAAAAAAATCAGTTGAAAAAGGGTGGTATGCTAATCAGGATCAAAGATTTCTGAGAAGTCTTAGACCATTGTGAGGTTAGTTTAATAAATGGTGAAGAGAAATTCACCATCTATTAAACATAGTAAACATGACAAAAGGAGCCCATAAAGATGTTGAAGGGTATTACAACCATTTGAAGAAGTTTGAACATTAATCTGAGAATAATAGGAGACATTGGAGCTTCCAAGGGAATGACCTAATTAAAATTATTTTCCAAAAATCACCTTAGATGGCACTGTGGATAACTGAGCAGATCAAGCTGGGCAAGGATGAAGCAAAAAACACCATTTGTAGTTTTCTCTGATTATGGTCTAGGTAGTGGAAGAGGCCAGGACATGGCAAGTGTTAAAGTAATTTGTATACCTGAATCAGTGTATTGGACAGGAATGGGAAGTTACTGATGACTCCCAACAGTGTGACGCTTGCTGCTGTGAAGATGACAGTGCCATCCTGTTGATAAAGGCAGAAATGCAAAAATACAGCAGTTTAGCAGGAAGAAAATAAATTCAGTTTTGGACCTGTTGAGGTTTAGGTAGGTTTTTAAAAAGCAACAACATATGGGTCTAAAACTTAGGCAAGAGGTTTATGACTAGCCATTTTGACGTCAGAGTTCTACATATATAAAAGTTATTATAAATAAACCTTGAGAAGCACACATATGGAAAGGCTGAGAAGGAGAAGCAACTCCAGAGAACAAGGGCTTAGAAGAGTACTAGGAGTAGTAACAGGGAAGTGGTGTTTTATGGAAGCCAAAAAGAAAATCAGTTGAAGAAGTGTGGTATGCTCATCAGGATCAAATATTTCTGAGAAGTCTTTCACCATTGTGAGTTTAGTTTAATAGATGGTGAAGATAAATTCAGATTGACATGATTTGAGGAATGAATAGAAGATAGGAAGTACATGTAGATTTTTTACTCATTCATTAATTGGCACTATTTATATTTCAGTGACTTTTTTCCTGAGTGAATTATAGTTCAGAAACCTTGTTCCAGAATCAAGAATTGCAGACCCATTTAGACTCTGTATGCTGGTGGCCAAAAAGAAATTTAATTAAAGTGTGTATTATTTAGCATAGCCATTTTCATAGTAGGAGATTCCATGCAGAGTTTTAGATTGTGCTTCTGTTGATAACTAATGATAAAATTACTTTGAAATGGCAAATACTTGTCATTCAAAATGATATTGTAACAGATTTTATTTAAATGGTTTTAAAAGGAAATATTTGACATGAGGCATTTTTAGGAAATGAAATAAAGTCATCAACATGGTTATGAGACAATCTACATAAGACATTCGAGTCCAGCAAATTATAGAACAGAAGTAAGTTTTCAAAATAAGTTTGCTGATTGACAATGTTCATGCCAAACTCAATATATGTGCAATTAAAAGTCATAATTTTAATCCTGAATAGGACAATAACAAGTAAGGAAATTGAATCAGCAATCAAAAATCTCCCATCACAGCAAAGCAGACACGATGGCTTTGTAAGTTCTACCAAACATTTAAATTTTAATTAATGTCAATCCTTCTCAAATGCTTCCAAATAAATTTAAAAAAAAGGAAGAAAGAAATACTTCCAAGCTCATTTTACACGGCCAGCCCAGCATTACCCTAATACTAAAGCCAGGCAGGGACAATACAAGAAAAGAAAATTACATGCCAGTATCTATGATAAAATGGATGCAAGTATTCTCTACAAAATACTAGCTAACCGAATTCAACAGCACATTAAAAGGATGATACACTATGATCAAGTGGCATTTATCCATGAGATGCAAAGATGGTTCAACATACACAGATCAATAAATGTAATCTACCCCATTAACAGAATGAGATTTGGAAATCAAGTGATCCCTTCAAGAGATGCAGAAAAAGCATTTTTAAAAATTCAGCATTATTTCATGATCAAAACTCTCTGCAAATTAGATATAGTGTTCCATATCTACACACATAGTGTTCCATATCTATAACACAAAGGTTAAATGACACCTGCCTACAGTTAATACTCAGTGGTGAAAAGCTAGAAGTTTTCCTTCTAAGATTAAAGTAACAAGACAAGAATGCCCACTCTTGTCACTTCTGTTCAACATAGTACTTGACATCCTAAACAGAGCAGTTATATAAGAAAAAGATATAAAAGACATCCAAATTAAAAGCAAGTAAAATTGTCTCTTTTGGCAAAGGACATGCTCTCACAAAGAGAAAATTCTAAAGATTTCACCAAAAACCTGTTAGAACTAATAAACAAATTCAGGGTGGTGCAGGCCTGTTGCTGGCCAAAAGATACCTACAGGAGGTGGCTGGATGCGCTGGCTGGGAAGTTCCACCCAGTGAGGAGGAAGGGGATCAGGTACCCACTTAAAAAAGCAGTCGGGGCACAGACAGAATGGTAGAGCAGCTGTGGTATACTGGGGGTCGGCTTCAGTTCCTGGTTGCCTTAAACACTCTGAAGACCAGAGGCTGGAAAAGCTGTATCAGGCAAACAGCAAAGATGGTAGCCTGCTGCTCACTCTGAGATTGCCATCTCAGAGAATTCAACTCTCTTTCTGCCAGAGAAGACCTGCAGGCATGGCCAGAGACCCCAGTTGGGAGGTCCCACACATTGAGAAGTCTGATTGGGGACCTGGATTAAAGTAATAGTCTGGGATGGGCATGGTGGCTTACATCTGTAATCCAGCATTTTGGGAGGCCAAGGAGGGTGGATAGCTTGATCTCAGATGTTGAAGACCAGCTTGAAAAACATGACAAAACCCTGTCTCTACTAAAAATCTGAAAAGAAGAAGAAGAAGAAGAAGAAGCCTGTCCATGTTTTGGTAGAGCAGATGTGCTATACTGAGGTATCAACTCCACCCACAGTCAGCTTGGACTCTCCAAAGCCTGGAGGCTGGATCAGCAAAGTCACTCAAACAGCAAATATGGTGGCCTGCCCCTCCTTCTTGGAGCTCTGTCTTGTGGAGAATTCAAATCTCTGTCTGCTGGAAAACATGTAGGTGAGAGACTGGAGGCCCAGTTTGGGAGGTCCTGTCCAGTAAGGTGGAATGGGATTGGGAACCCTCTTAAGGCAGCAGTGTAACCACGTTGTGGTAGAACAGCTGTGCTGGGGGGATCTCCTCCAACTCCAGTTGGCTTAGACTCTCCAAAACCTGAAGGCTGGATTGGCTAAGGCACCCAAACAGTAAGGATGGTGGTTCACTCTTCTCCACAGGAGCTCCGTCTTAGGGAGGTACAATGCTGCCACCGGTAGCTGGCTGGAATTCCAAGCCAGTGCATCTTATCTTGTGAGGCACCAAGGAAGTAAGGTCTATAGGCTGTCACTGCTCAGCCCCCTGGATTCACCCTTTTTCTTAGGAGTATATATAGGAGTCTAACCTCCTACTTTGGCCAAAAGCCCAAGTTCCTAAGGCTCCAGGGTCTCCATGCATGCCTGAGTGGCTGCTCTGCCAAGAGTCCAGTCACCTCGAATGTTCCCATACCTGGAGCTATCACTAGAGAAGACTGAGAAACAGTCAAGATAGCAGCCTGTCCCTACCTGTGGGAGCTTCTGACAGACTGAAGGCCCTGGTGGAGTGCAGTGGGTTAACAAGGAGATCTCCTGACTCAAGGATTACAAAGATCCATAGAAGAAGCATGATTCCGCAGTTCACACATTCACTCACTACTTCCCTGAGTGGGGGAGGTTTCCCTGGCTTTGTGATGCTACCAGGTGGACCACTGTCCTGCCTTAATCTTCTTTGTTTTCCATGGGTCAAGTTGTTTCCTTGATTATTCCCAGTGTAAGTACCTAGATGTTTCAGTTGAAGGTGTTGTATTTACTTGCTCCTTCCATTCCTCTTTGTGAGAGCCATACACACGAGCTGCTTCTAGTTGGCCATCCTGACCACTCCCTCCTCAGTTCTGTTTTTATGCACTAAAATGAACTATCCAAAAAAGAAAATAAAACAATCCCACTAAATTGCTTCAAAAAGAATAAAATACTTTAGCATAAACTTAACCAAGGAGGTGGAAGATCTGCACATTTAAAACCATAAAACATTGATGAAAGAAATTGAGGACATAAATAAATGGAACAACTTATATTGTTCCATAGATAGGAATAATTAATATTTTTTAAATGTTTATACTACCCGAAATGATCTACCAAATCTCTATCAAAATTTCAATGTCATTTTTCACAGACGTGGATAAAACAATTCAACATATAAGAAACATATAGGAAACATAAGATATGGAATAGCTAAAAGAATCTTAAGGAAATGCTATTATGAAAAAGTGAAGAAAACAGATGCTAGTGAGGTTCTGGAAAAAAATGAATGCTTATACAGTGTAGGTGGAAATTTGAATTAGCTTAGCCACTGTGAAAAACAGTTTGTAAATTTCTTAAAGAACTGAAAGCAGAACTACTATTTGACCTAGCAATCCCGTTACTGGATATATATCTTAAAAAATATAAATCATTCTACCAAAAAGACACATGCACTCACGTTAATCGCAACACTATTCACAATAGCAAAGACATGGAAAGACCTACCTAGGTGCCCATCAACACAGATTTGGATAAAGAAAATTTGGTGCATATACACCAAGGAGTACTACACAGACATGAAAATGAATGAGATGTCATTTGCAGCAACATGGATTCACCTGGAGTCCATTATCCTAAGCAAATTATTGCAGGAACAGAAAACCAAATACCTCATGTTTTCACTTATAAGTGGGAGCTAAACATCATAGGCATAACGATGACAATAATAGACACTAGGAACTACTAGGGGCATTAGGGAGGGGGGTGGGCAGGGGTATAAAAACAAACTGTTGGTACTATGCTTATTACCTGAGTGATGGGATCATTTGAATCCCAAACCTTAGCATCACACAATACATCCATGTAACAAACCTGCACATTTACCCCCGAATGTAAAATTAAAGTTGAAATTTATAAAAAGAAATAATCTTGAAAAAGTAGAACAATGTTGGAGGGATTACGCTTCCTGATTTCAAATTATATTATAATAGTATCATAATCAAGACAGTATTGTCGGCATAAAAAGTGGTACATAAGTCAATGAAACAGAATAGAAAGCCCAGAGATAAACTCATGCATATAGGGTCAACTAATTTTCAACAAAGCAACCAAGAATACACAATGAGGAAAGGACAATCTCTTCAATAATTACTGTTGGGAAAACTGCATATCCATGTACAAATAAAAAGTGAAATGAGATCCATATCTATAACATATACAAGGATAAATTCAAAATAAATTAAACATTTAAATATAAGACCTAAAACCATAAACCTCCTATAAGAAAACACAGAAGAAAAGCTTATTGACATTGGTCATGGCAATATTTCTTGGATATGACACCAAAAACACAGGCAATGAAAACAAGAAAATAAACAAGCAGAATTTCTTCAAATTAAAATGTCTGCACAGGAAAGGAAACAATTAATAAAATGAAAAGATTACCCATTGAATGAGAGAAAATATTTGCAAATCATATATCTAATAAAGGGGTTCATATCCAAAATACATATAGAACTCAAATAACTCAATAGTAAGAAAACAGATAAACTGATTAAAATGGGTAAAATTCTTAAATAGTTATTTCTATAAAGTGATCTACCAAATATCAATCAAAATTCCAAAAGTATTTTTGACAGAAAAAAAATCCTAAAATATGTAGGGAATTACCAAAGATGCAGAACAGCTAAAATAATTTCAAGGTGGTAGAAAATCTGGAGGCTTCAAAAAGAGGCATAGAAATAGCTAACATGTATATGAAAAAAATGTTCATCATTACTTATAATCAGGGAATTGCAAATGAAAAACATAGTAAAATACCTTGCTACATGTTAGAATGGCTATTATAAAAAGAGAAAAGTTAAAAAGGGTTGGAAGGGATGTAGAGAAAAGGGAATCTTTATATATGGCTCATGGAAATATAAATCAGTTCAGCCATTAAGAAATCTGTATGTTTCTTCAAAAAAAATTTTTTTTTAAATACCACCATATAATCTAGCAATCCCACTTCTGGATATAAACCCAAAGGAAATGAAATCAGTATGTTAAAGAGAAATTTACACTTACATGTTCATTGCAACATTGTTCACAATAGACTAGATATAGAAACAACCTAAATGTCCACTGTTTGATGAATGGATACAGAAATGTGATCTATCAATCAATCATCTATCAATTATTAATCTGTCAGTTATCTACGTCTAAGTCTATAGTTATAAAATGGAATATTATTCAGCATATAAAAAGAAGGGTATCTTGTCATTTGTAACAATGTAGGTTTACCTGTAGGGCATTAAGATAAATGAAATAAGACAGATACAGAAAGACAAATACTACATAGTATCATTTATATGTTAAATTTTTTAAAAGTCCAACTCATAAAAACAGAGAGTAGAATGATGATTACCAGGGGCTGGCATTTCAGGAGTAGGTAAAATGAGGAGATGTTGGTTACAAGGACCAAACTTTCAGTTATATGATGAGTAAATTCTGCAGACCTAATGCATACATACCCTAGTGACTATGTTTAACAAGGTATATTTGAAATTTACCATGATAGTAGGTCTTAAGTACAGGTTGAGTATTTCTTATCTGAAATGTTTGTGTTTAAACATTTCAGATAAGAAATATTTGTGACCAAAGTCTAAACACAAAATTCATTTGTGTTTCTTATCACTTTATACACACAGCCTGTAGGTAATTTTTTAAAGTATTTTAATAATTTTGAGGTCAGGGTGAAATTTTCCACATGTAACACCATGTCAGTGCTCAGAATGTTTTACATTTTCAGCATTTTGATATTTTAAATTTTTCGATTAGGAACATTTAACCTGTATTTTCAGCACACAAAGTTAACTACGTGAGGTAATGGATATAGTCATTAATTTTATTGTGGCAATCATTTCACAGTGTGCATGTATATCAACACATCACATTGTATACCTCAAATATATTTAATTGTTGTTTTCAATTTTACTACGGTAAAGCTAAAAAAATCATAATTTTGCTGCATGGAGCAGAACCTTCCAAATAACATTACTGCATACCTTTCTTAACACACTTTAGGAAATTTGGAAAAGCAAGACAAAATGATCTAGAGAAACATGATATTTATTGCAGGCCCTTATATCTTTTTTTTTTTTTTTTTTTGAGACAGAGTCTTGCTCTGTCGCCAGGCTGGAGCGCAGTGGCCTCTCGGCTCACTGCAACCTTTGGCTCACTGCAACCTCCGGTTCCCTGGTTCAAGTGATTCTTCCGCCTCAGCCTCCAGAGTAGCTGGGACTACAGGCTCATGCCACCACACCCGGCTAATTTTTGTAATTTTAGTAGAGACAGGGTTTCACCATGTTGGCCAGGATGGTCTCGATCTCTTGATTTGTCCCTGTTGGCCTCCCAAAGTGCCAGGATTACAGGCTTGAGTCACCGGACCCGGCCTTTATATTTTTTTAAAAAATTCCTCTGAGATTATCTGCTTAGTTCAAAGTTCAAACAGTTTTGAACATCTCACTTGTGAGACTCTGGTTATTGTGTCTATGCTAAGCCACAAATTAGACCTTAGGGCGGACAGAAAAAGATATATGATACTTGAAAGTATTCAGAAAGAAGAGGAGAGAAGATCAGTATTTCCAGAGATAGTAGAAAAACTGCCAGGAAGTCTATATCACATTAAAATTACTTTTCAAAGAGAAATCCTTGCAGATTCAATAACTTTTCCAAGAAAGCAGAAAAAAAAAAAAAAACAACTTGCAATTCACAGTTCTAACACATTATATTTTTATCACTAGGAGGAAGCAAATCAATTACAATGAATAGTATTGGATTAACGAACATCAAAAAAGATTCCATATCAAACCACGTTTAAGGACCTTCTAAGGGTCTTGTAGAAACCTCCTCAGTGTAATCTGATCTAACACTCTGTTAAGTGACACTTGAGAATATTTGAATAGTGCATTTCATTCACAATGCTGAGTCCCTAAGCTATTGAACTAGCAGATTTCGCTGCCTTTTATTTCAGGATCTATTACTTTCGATCATTATGTCATAAAAATGAAACTTCAAATGACTTATTTAATAATTCGTGTTTTATCTGTTAATGTGCACACATTTTTTTTTTTTTGGTAAATATATACATGTCTAAGACAAAAATATATGTTGAAAATTGTGGATGGTTCTTCTGATTAAACAAAAGTTCTCGGACATTCTCTGTTAGTGTTTAAAATGCCGCTTACACTAAAGATTGCAAGTTTAGCGAGTTTGCAGGAAGTTTCCTTTAAAAGATTGAGGTTCCCAATATTGATACAAATCTACTATGCATGAAGCATCCACCTGGACTGCTTTGCATAGCTGCATGGGACTTGGGAGCCTTGAAAACTAATGGATGCATAAAGCTTACGCTGCTTGCTTTGCCACGGGTAATAAATTTCCTGGGTCCCAACCCTGGAATTTCTTGTCTTCTGTCAATATCCGTGAAACTATGGTAGACCAAAGGTAGTATATATGTATATGTGTATATAGTTCCCAATTTTTCAGTTTGTAAGCAGGCTATTATCTCAAAACCATCACAGTTTCTAACATATTATTTTTTTAATATGATTTTTGAAAAAATATTTAATACAATTATGTGTAATAAATACTCAGAATATACATATTAATAAATGTATTGGATTACTGGGAAATGTATTAAAATGCTGAATCACAATATAACACATTCCTGATTCAAATTTTCTGAGGGTAAAACTGTCCCATTTTAGCTAGCGCCTTATATAACACTTGCACCTGTTGAAGTTTGAAACCATTGATCTGAGGAAATTGGTGGCTAGCATGCTTCTTAGGTTATCACATAAATTTAATTTTTAAAAATGACTCAAGTGAATAATAGAATAGCTTTACTTTTCTGAGAAACACTGCATCCTGATGGTTAAAATGTACTTAACACACTCTGGAATATTATTTCTCCCAGTTTTGGAAATATTTTTAATTTCCTCATTTTCTGAGGACTATCTTTTTCTCGTTGTTTTAACAAAATTGATTATTCTGCAGCCGGTGGTAATTATACAGGTTAATAGAAACCTGAAGATAAGATGACGGAAAGTGTATTTGTTACATGGTTGATATGCAAATGAGTTATGTTTGCCGAACTATCCACTGGTGGTGATAGAATATACACATATGTGTGTATGTCTGTTTTTCTACTCATACATCCATATATGTTTGATTTGAATAACATACATCAGACTAATCACTAAATACTTCATAGTTAAAATCTGAGTTGCGAGGATATGTCTAAAATGTTACCTGCAGGCTGGTTAGCTGCCTTAAGAAATATCATCCTTGCATCTTGCATTTTCCTTTATTTTTCTGATCTTTTCTTACTTGCATCATCCTTTATTGTTATTTTTAAGCCTTTCCCTCTGAGCACATGAGGATGGATAGCTTTCTACTATGGTTTTGGAATATATGTTTTTGTTTATCATTTCCTTTTTAAAATTTTAGTTAATTTTACATTCGGGGGTACGTGTGCATGTTTGTTGTATGGATAAATTTCACAGTGGTGGGGATTGGGCTTCCAGCATACCCATCACCCTAATAGTGAACACTGTACCCAATAGGTCATTTTTCAACCCCTGTTTTTCTCCCACTCAGTATATATTTGAAAAGAAGTATGACTCTTTCCCTCAGCCAATTTGCCATATGAAATAGTATCTATGGGATGAAAACCTAGCCAATAGGCAAAATTTAACAGCAACATCATGAATAAATGTTAATTTTACATAAATTAACATTTATATAAATTTCCCATTTCATGGGAAAGGGCTTCTCAGAGAATATGTTAGTTGACAAAGTAGCTTATAGAAAGAAAGAATAAGTAAAACAATGCTGTTGTATAAGGCTAGTCAATACATCAATAGCAGGTAAATAATATTCATTTTCCTAAACCCTAAATACTCTTACTGACTGAAAGAAAATCAAAGTACGTTTTCTACAATGACTAATACCACATGTGCAAAGATAAAGAAATGTAGCATGAATAGGATGTTAACCATGACAAGTGAATATATGGTCATGAAAAGCTGAACTCCAAAAGCAGTTTTTACTTTTCCTTCATAAATTATAACACAAAATAACAAATTTTAACTCATAATAAATGGCAAGAACAAATAGCTATGTTCCTGAGAAGTCTTCATTTCAATGAAGGAATGACCCTAGCTCCAAAGTAGTGTGATGTATTCCAAGCTTCATATGACACAATGATGAGGGATAAAAGTGATAACTTTGGTCAGATTTGCTGGATATATTTGCACATTGGGAATAATGGAAAAAGCTTATTACAGGAAGACAGTTATGAGCTTAAGGATATAAATGATTTACTGCAAGTTATTGCAGAGCAAGGTGAGAAAAATTCAATATTTTTTTTTATAATGCAGCATATTCAATCTTTCAAATTTTGACATAGTTGTACTTTGTTAATGACATACTTAACATATGCATGAAAATTTTATTTTGGTGAAATATTAGCTATCCCTATTTTTGTTACAGACATCATGTCCCTGCTCACTATGCTGACATTCTTCTATACAGAAACTATCAGCCTAGTATTTCCTGTGTGCCAGGTATTGTGCTAAGAACATTCCGTACAGAAGCTCATCTGATTCTTTAATCTTTTCTAGCATAAAGTTTTTGGTTTTACACCTTTATATATGTCGAAATGGGCCTAAGGAAAGCCAGATATTTGAGTATGATGAGAGATGATGTGACAGGAAAATTGACCTGTAATTTACCAGAATCCTTGTAGAAACTCAGAATTAGTCTGAAATGTTTTGCATCAATTGATTGTACCCGGTGAATAGACATGCATATAGCCTAAACCTTCAAAACTGTGAATTAAGGGACCATATTAAAACCTCTGTGATAATGGCAAAACTGAGATTCTAATGAAGTTGAGATTCTAGATCCTCATCTAGGGGACTTGGGGACAGGGAAATCTGCAACTCTCTGGTAGAATACAGTGTCATTTCTCACTTTAAACGATTGCCTCCGTGACAATTTAGTTTTCATGTCCTTGCCATTACAGATGCTGCATTTTTATTTTTTCACATCACTTCATCATTCACATAATCATCTTTTTGTGACAACCATACATCTTCATTTTACAGATGAGTAAAACAAAGCTCAAATATGTTAAAGAATTTACCAAATATTATATCACCTTTAAGTGACTAAGATAGGATACAAACCAAAAACTGTCTCAGAGCACAAATTTTTAACTAGTATGCTTTACTACCTAAAATTATTTTTAGCCAGAGGCAGACCTTCCACAGATAAGGACTTTACCTTAACCACACACCCCCTGGACAATCGTGTGAAAAGAAAACAGAGAGTTGCTATTTAAACACATCTAATCACATAATTATATAGGAGTTAACTAGTAAGTAGAGAGTAAAAGGAAACAGAAAATTTGAAGTCCTTCTAATTTGTTTCTTTCAGTCTGTTTCTTCACTAGCAATATTAGATAAGCAAGCACCACTTGCTGGCTTCTTCCCATAGGAGTGTTTTATTTTACATATGCTTTTTTCTTGCTCAGTGGTTTTGGTATAGGAAATTTTGCCAGAAGGGCAGCATTGTTGATCAATAGGAGCAGATTCAGGTTGTTGGGAAAAAAATTGTAGTCATGCTTCAGGTGCAGCCCAAAATCAATAAGAAAGAGTGCTTCTTAACAGAGTGAAATGAAGAGCAATTACTTACTGCAGCTAAATGACATCCTGTGTGGGATCATTGTCTATGCTGGAGGCTGATAGGCACCAAACTGAGGGGCTGCAGGATAAGCAGCTGACAGGGTTACAAATGGAGTATTCCAAACAGATGACTTAACCTGAGTTGTGAATTAAATCTGTAGTTATATATACTGTCAGAGTCAGGAAAATGTTTCATTCTTGAGCTCTTGAGTAAATTCGGAAATAAGTATTAGGAGGACTTATAGTTTTAATTTATGGCAGAGTTTCTCAACATTAGCACTATTGACATACTGGAATGGATAAATTTTTGTTGTGAAGGCCTCCCTTATGCAGAGTAGCATTTTTGACTTCTACCTCCTAAACACTAATAGTTAACCCCCTCATTACAAACATTAAAAAATTCCCTAAAAGGCAAATTCACCCTAGTTGAGAACCACTGACTTACCATATTAATTATTTTTACTTGACTCATAATAACCTCATATATTATTTCTTTCCTGTTATGATTCTTGGATAGATGGATATGTTTATGTATGTGCAACTCAAGGGCAAAAGTAAGTTTTATCATGAATAGAATCTAATTTGAAAATAGACCTCAAAATATTCAGGATCTCTCTCTACTTGTATTATTGTATTTGAGTAGATGTGTTTGATTCATTTGAATATTGCATGGCGGTAATTGGAGGTCTTATTTTTGGAAATGTTTGATACATGTAGACAAGAAGATGCTTGTGCAGAAACAAGGAACACGTAGAAGATAACTGTACCTGATCTACTATTCTGGACATTCAAATCCTGTCTGAACTGTTAGTTAAGATTCTGTGAGTCCAAACCTCTATATTAAACAATATCTGAAGGAAATGTTGTAATGCGGATTTATATACAATTAAAATGATGTTTTGCCTGATTGAAATGACACTAGAAGTATAGAATCTTTCACAGCTCTATATTTATCTCTCTAGCTACCCACACTTGGGATTTACTACTGCACACATTTGTATAATATAAAACTCAAAGATATGTCATTTGATTAATGTGCATCATGTAGTCTGATTATGCAATGCTATTTTTTGTGTGTGCATTGAATCTGAAATCTGATAATAATTGAATCTGAAAAAAACCAGATTCAATTATTATCAACTAGGGATAATCTATATTGACTATTTAGGCTGGAGTAAAAGTAATTGTGGTTTTGTTCATTACTTTTCATGGTAAAAACACAATTAGTTTAGCACCAACCTAATGTATGTATGTATCTATCTATCTATCCTCTCTGATAGGATTATTTACCTTGGAGAAACTTTCATCTCACAGTATACTACTTGTCTTAGGATCATATGATATGCATATTATTATTCAAGAATTCTAAGCCCAACTGCAGAACTAATGAGTCACTTTCTATGGCCCCAGTAATATTTATTTCAAGTGGTAATAAGGTAATTTTTATGCATAAGAAAATTTTAGAATTTCTTAGAGATAAAGATAGCAAACTGAATGCTCGAGAATGACTAATCCTACAGTTTATATCATTGTCTAGTCTACTTAAGCCTAAGCTCTTTATGGAAGCCATGACTAATACACAGTTGGCACTCCTAATAAATTTCTCACTTTTATTGAGGAATTTGTAAATATTTAAAGTCAAGTATGGCTATGAGAATAAGCCCTTTTTAATGTGCTCTTTCCTTCTGTAACACAATCTCTGATTTATTTATTGTTTTATTATATCCTTAGCATGCATTTTTCTATTTGAATATATTCAAATAGATTTTATATAGCAACTTTAAATCAATTTAATAACATAATCAGTGTTTCTAATATGTGCCAAAATATATTTCTTCCTAAGTATGTATTATCTAGAAATAGCTTCACTCTTTTAAAATTCTTCTTGTCCAGCAATTATAAACTGTATCTACCTCCTTGTGGTTCAATGTGAATTATATCTGAGCTTTCTTCATTCAAGGGATGTTTTCTTCCACTCCTGAGTAGATGGTGCTGATTATATGATTCGAGTCAAAATAAGGTGTGCTACTCTGTGTAAGGACACAAGCAGATTTTCTATAGAGTCCCTTGACTTTCAAAAATAAAGATTAATGCATGTTGATTACTGGGATATTCAATAATTCACTTTTAAGCTTCTTGCTTGAATAGAGCTGTGGAGTTTTGCTTTTTCATGATGTCTTGTCTTCTTCTTAGTGCATTACACTAAGTAGTACAAATATGCATGTTTTTATATAAGAACTATACAAAGTTTAAAACATTCATTATTGTGATAGATCAGATGTCTCCTGTGAGATAGAAGAGGTGGAAAAAGTATCATATGCACTCTGCTTTAAAGGACAGCTGCAACTTTATGCAGCTCTTCAGCTTTTAGGGATGAACTTGAAAAGGACATATTCATGGCTAGATGAATCAAGGACTAAGGAGTATTCTATATAGTGATGTTTTGAAACATTATGGATACTGCAATGCTTTACTGTTTTGTTAGTTTCCTTACAAAATGTTCACAACATGCTTTGTTAGCAGTGCTGCAATCTTTTAATATTGTCTGAGCTATTATATAGTAAATTAAAATCATATAAGACAGTAGGTATTGGAAAAGTTGGTGACTTCCTTATTCATTTTTTTGTTCAACAGATACAAATTCAACAAATAACTACTAAATGCCAGAACTAGAGCTACTATGATCCACTTTCACCTATGTAGTTGCATTTGAAGGTCTGGAGGCATAATTCTCTATCACTCATCCCCATGCCCAGTCAGTACATTCTCAGTTTTCAGAGAAAAAAATTTCAAGAGAAAATGTTTAAGCCTCTTTGGACTGGATGTATTAGATTGTCTGTGAAGAGGCATGGTTTCTCAGACCCATTTGGATGGATACAGGAAAATCACTCTAACTGAGGTAGTATAAATTGTTTTTGGAGGCATTTATTTCATACTGGCAAGACCCTGAACAACAGGATCCAGTCAAAAACACCCCAATGCTGTACAGTAGATGATTTTTATATCAATAGACTTCTCTAAATAAAAATACCTTGGGGAACATATAGAAACAGTATTAACCACAAAATGTTTCATCATTTGTTCATCATTTATGGAAATACAAGTAAAAGGTTTGTTTTACACAAATCCTATGGAAAAAAATTATATAAATTTGATTGGTCTTAAAGTATGTAGATTATGAATTCAACATGTTAATATTTTTACTACATAAAATTAAAATTAGTTTATGTCTATGTTTTCCTTCATGTTTTATTTGTATTTTAACTATGTATATAAACATTAATAAGTTATTAAAAAATAATATTTTGCATTTTTTCAAGGCTTAAAACATTTTCTTCTTGCCTGTTATGTGAGACATCTGAATTACTAATAATATGAAACCTTAATTGTGACCACTGTTTGTGACACATTACTTCCTTCATTCTTAAAATGTGTATGCATTCTGAATTGCTTTTTTATGCATTTGTACCTTGTACTCATTCTCAATTATGTAACCTTTCTAAAATGCTGCTTTGTCATGCCACGTACCTCATCATAAACCTTCAATTGACCTTCATTTGATTTAATATTTCACTCTTTAAATCAGCAGCCAATAACTTAAAGTAGACAACTTACATATACAATATTTTCTTGCCCCATCCCTATGTAAACATCCTACATCACCTTAGCAAGTACGTTTAATACTAACAGTTCTCAAAATAGGTCTCAGAAGTATACATTTGCTCCTTATCCATGATGCCCAGGATGCCATCCTGACCTTTCAGAAATCCAAGATATACTCACTCTGAAGGGTTTAGTTGAGATAATCCCATATTTGACTTTTTTTCTTTTCCCTATTTTAATCTCTTCCTTTTTCACTCATCTTCAAAAAATGTTTATCAAACAATTACTTTATATCAGAAACTAGGTTAAGTGCTGGGAGAAAAATTTGACACAATTTTTGCTTTCACAGATCATACTGTCTAAATTAGTGATAGGCATTAAACAAATAAATGCACTATATGCATGTATATCATACATATGTATAGGACAACTGCTATAAAGAAAATGTATAGGTTGGTTGCGTTTGCATTTGGAAAGTTTAAAAATAGATAATTTGAATTAAATTCTTGGGTGTGAAAAGGCTTAAAATTTTCTAGGGACTGAGTTACATGCCAGGCAAAAATGAAGGAGAGAACTTCCAGATAGAGGCTAAAAGCATAAAGGCCCTAAAAAAACCTAAGTAGGGAGAGACTTTTTCATGTTTAAGAAACTCGAAACTGACTAATGTTGCCAGAAACCCAATGACTGCAGGAAAAATTGTCCTAGGAAGAAATTACAGAGGTGTAAGTGCGGATAGATCATTCAGGGTCATATAGACCATTACAAGAATTTGTATATTCTTGAAATTCATTATGAAAGTGTTGAAAGAAAATAAGAAGGTCGATGGCATAATTAAATTTGCATTAAAAATTATAGCTCTTTTGTGGTATGTGTGTGAAGGTGCAGAAGAATGGATTAAGGAACACAAGATAACCCTGTTGAACTAGAGGGATGGAGGTGAAGAATAGTGGGTAGAATACAAATAGAATCACTTTCAACTAGTGATAGAGTGAACACAGGACGAAAGGAGAAAGTATCAAGTACAATTCCAGAGTTTCTTTGTGGTCTCCACTCATTTATGTGTTCAACAAATGTTACTGAACTATTAAGATGAAAACCAGACATGATGCAATTACTATGAGTTCAGTTCGGAAAAAATAAAATTGAGATACCAGTAATAAAGTCATGGAAGTAGATCCATGAATGAAAGTGAAAAGGAGTGTAAAGTATCTAAATTTAAGAGTTGTTCACATGAAGTTGGTATGTTTAAAGTTATGTGAATGGATGAGATTTTTTAGGGAGAGTGAAATAAATCTGGACCATGTCATGAAGACCCAGGTGTTTAATTGGAATAGTGTCCAGCAAAGGAAATGATGTAGTAGTGACCAGAGAAACAGAACAGCCACTGGAGCATGAGATGTCACAAATACCAACAGATAATGGAATTCAAACTGAGAGTGCTTAACTCCATTTAAATGTCTCTTAATGTTAAAGGAAAACGTGTAAACTGATAAGTATCCATTTTCCTTAACAACTTTGAGGTTCTCAGGAGCAAAAGCCAAATTGGAGTGGGATGATGAATAAGGTAGGGGTAAGGGGAGAGAAACTGAGGCAACCAAAGAAAGCAGTTGTTTTAAAAGCTCTGTTTCATGCTTAGATATTTGTTGTGCCACACATTTTTCACTAAATCTGGTCTTTATTTAAGATTCTATATTATTGTTTTAGTGGCTTAATGTTGCTTTCTATATTAATTTTTATTTATAGTAGTTTAGTTCCTTAAGTAAAAGTAAGTTCCTGGTGGTAGAATTACATACTTAATTTATTCAAATTATTCACTATATTTATATTTTGTGGGTTCTCCATAATAATGAATGAATGAAAGAATAAATAGTAAAGGAAGAAAGAACTAAAGAGAATGAGAAACATTAGTAAACTTCGCATAGGACATACAGTCTCTTTTATATAGATTTTGACACTCCTCAGATACCTCTACCCTTACAGTGATTTTGGGGAAATTTCCCAGTATATTCAACATAACACATGATCTATAGAGATTATTTCTTAGAGAATTCATTTTCTACCTATGCCAGTACCTGCTAATTTGTCCTGATGTTAGAGAGATAACTGCCACCTCTGTCAACCGTCATTTGGATTCACCTTAGCCTTTTAATGCCAACATCAAGATCTTCCAACATAGTCTCTATTGAAAACACAGACGATATCACCTGTGTAGATAGAGAAAACTTATTCCTTCTGCTTTTAGACAACGTCAATCAGGGAATGCAGATCTATCCCAAGCCAATATCTGGTTACCATGTCTTCCCTTTTAACTGCAGCGTATTGTAGCACAGCATAGCTAGCAAAGATCAGGCATACATATGTCTACTTTACCATCAAATGGTTACTTCTTGATCTTCATTTCTCATAACATGGCACAAAATATCTTCCATATACTACTCTAAGAATTGTTCTATTTATCCTTTTTATCCCATAAATATAACATATAACTTCTGCATATCCATTGTTCATGAGATTTGCTATTGGCACGTACAATTAAATATTCCACCACAAATCTTTTGGATGTTGTTCTTTTTGTTTATCAAATGTAGATATTGTGTCTGTGCATTAAAATGAAAGGTGACAAGTTCTGCATGGAAATACTAAAGAGTACTTTAGAAAATCTTGCATCGGTTCTTGCTTTTACTATTAATAATCTTTAGAATCTAGGGTAAGTCACACAGCCTGTCTAGTCAGTTTCCTTATAAAATCAAGGTATTAAAATACATTAACTTTAAAGTATGTCTTGAATCTTGAATTATTTAAAATTAGGTCAAAAAATAAATTTTCAATGGGCAAGAAGTTCGAATCACTGATATTAATTTTAAAAAATTGACGTTAATAAAATGAAAAAAATTGATGTTAATGAAAATAATTGACAATTATTTTAGATCTTAGCAACTATAAGCTTTATCTAACTCTCATTATATTTTGTGCTTTGTTGATTTTTTTTCTATTTAAAAATCAATTTTAGATCTTTTTAAGCATGACTAACTTTGAAGCTGTGTGGCCCATCTGTTTTCTCTGTTAGCAGACTATGTGAGGCTACTCTGAGTTTGTAAAGAAAATGATTTGCTTTGATAAAGCAGCTTTACAAAAAAGAAAAGAAATTAGCCTTAGAATTTTTTAACACTCTATAGTAAGTGTTTCTAACACTCATAAACTCATCATAAGTAGGGAAAAAAATGGTTGGCTATTTGAAAAATTGCTATTATTAAATAAACCTCTTATCTCCAAGGCTCAACTCTTTATTCAGCAAAAGAATGTGTTTTTGAAATTCTAAGCTTCTTTAAAAATTGATTCTAACTTGTATGTAATGATATTCTGACCATAACTTTTTGTAGTATAATTAATTCACTGCTGTGTCTTATTCTTTATACGATATGAAAGAATTTCAAAAAATTAGGTGGATAATACTTCATTGCAATTCCCAGCCATACTGTATATTTTAAACTTCTATACATGTTAGCAATATGCTTTTGATGTTTTAAATTCTTTGAAGGACTTTTAAGTAGTGTTATAGTCACCAAGCCATCATGCAGAAAACGTAAGTTCTCATTCTTTGTCACATCATCGCCTTGTATATGTCCCCTGAATTTCCTTAAATAACATTTGTTCTACCCAAAATTGTGCATGTTGCTGAAGGAAAACATAACTTATATCAACTATTAAATCAGTCATTAGTAAGAGCCTCAGATTTCCATGCATAAAAATACCTTTGAAGTAAGGCATTCCAAACCAATCTTAATGTACATTTACAAGAATTGGAATAGTTTGTATTAAAGTCATTTATATGTATTGTTTGTAGTATCCTCCAAAATGTGCCATGTATGTAGTCATATATTGTCTTTTTCAGTGGGTCAAGCTTATTCCTAAAAGTAGTTTGCATTACATTGTACTGATATAAAACAACAGATTAACATTGTGAAATTGCTGTATTTTTATTTCACTATGTTGCTCATATTATCTCTTACATTAGGTAAATATGTTACTTTTAGAAGTTTTTAAGCAGAGCATACAGGGTAAAATTACTTGTAAGAAAATCATTTAAGCAAGAAATTTAGGGCTCACATTATTTAATCATGGTAATAAGGACTAAAATAAGAGGCATGAACAATAAATTAGTCTTAATTTAATTATATACAGTATATTCATTTATTTATTTATTCATTTATTGGACTCCAGAAATATTTCTACCTCATAAAGTCACAGCGATTGGCTATTAAGCCTATGAATTATTCACACAAGACATTATGTGAATCTAATGATTTTTTTTGAGATTATTTATTGAATACTACTCTCATTCAAGAAGGATTTTACATAATGTGGTATTGGTGTTGGGCAGCAGGGTGTCTAGACAAGAGGCTCATTTTTTATGTTTTGCTCATATTATCTCTTACATTACTAAGCCACTAAAATGGTTCACTCTTGTGCATTCCTATGCAAACACAGAAAATTATTTTCTACTCCTTCCCCTAAGGCATATAAATTTAAGTTAAATTTTCAACTCATTCTTTCATTTAGAAATCACATATATCTGGAATGCCAGTTGTGCAGAATGTAGATTTCTTCTGAATTGAGTCCTTAATCACACTCCTGTTATTGCTTTTGTAAGCAATAATTGTCTGAAATTCTCATTTAAATCACCTTTGAACTAAGGAGAATTACTGACACAGAATGGGTGATCACATATACACACACTCGCACACATACGTTAGTATTAAAGACAACTTAATGTTCTACAGGATTTGGTTCTGCCTAGAGTTCATTTACTCTAATTATAAACAGAACAGTCAAAACATATGCCTAGTGACTTCTGGGAAAACTGTTGTATGTTTTAACTTTCCCTTTGCCGAAAGAGAGGTGCTATGATTTTACCCTCTTGGGAGCTCTGCTGGCCTTATTAGCATTCACCTTGCTTATCTCCTACATGTCTTCTAACCCTGTTTGAGTCCTAAATGCCTACCAGGAGAATTTAGTATACCGTAAAAAATTTAGGAGTGAGGCTGAGCCAGAAGTAATTTAACTCTGGACAGTTTGCTCCATTCCACATCTCTTGGTAACTTGTGCCATCTGGAAACAAGAAAGGAAAAAAAAAAACAAAAAACAGATCCTGTCTGCCAGAACCTTTGGATGTTTCTTTCTGGTTTTCACTTCCACTTATTACAGGGCTTTCTGCTTGCAAAGCAGTAACTACTTCTTTATACAATCTCTCTGTAGTAGAGTGTTTCCTAAAGCTTTAACAGAACTCTTTATCACTGAAAACAGATTCCACATCTAAGGCTACAGACGCAGCAACAGTTCCAAAATCTCTTGAAGAGAAATTCTGTCTCAGTGATGACAGGAAAAGGGCAGTCTGTTATTTTTAAATGTGGTTTGAGTCTACATTGGCCCTTTAATTGTTGCACTTGAGAAAGAGGCACATTTTAGGAATATTTGTTTACTTTAAATCAACACATTATGTCGTGAAACATCAAAAGGAGCATTTACTTTTTAAGTAGTTTATAAATGCTTTCAGTTTCTATTACTACGTTGGATTGATTTAGTAAAAGAGATAGTATTTTTAAAAATTAATAATTATAAGGGCCCAGAAGAATGCCTAGAACATAATAAGGGTCTTATGTGTCTGCAAACTAAGTAAAATAAAATTTGTAAAGGCCTAATGTCACACTCATAATGGCTGTAAATGACAAAAGGATAGAAATTTATGTATAATTGTTTTTTCTTATACATCATTGATCATGTGTATCTGTTTAGGGAAGCATTGCAATTTAGGGAAGTGGTTCTCAAGTGGAGGTAATTTTGCTGCCATCCGCCATCACCCACCCCTTGGGGACATTTAGCAATGTCTGGAGACACTTTGAATTTTCACAACTGGGTGACAGAGAGGTACCCTGGCTTCTGTAGGTACAGGCCAAGGATGTTACTAACCATCCTGCAATGTACATGATGGCCCCAATAATAATAAGTAATACTAACTTAAACATATAGTACATAAAATGAAACTTATTTACATTTAAGATTTATTTATAAATTTCAATATTTTATTCAGTGAGTAATAATATTCATACAGGCCTTCATTGAAAGCATTTTTCTTACATGTAATTATATTTAACAGTATATAGATATGGCTTCTTGATATCACAATATCGCATGTTTCTATTATTCTGCCTTTATGTTTCTATGTTGATGTATTTGTAATTAATTACATTAGCATATGTATTATAGAGCCTTTTCTGTCATTTGTTTGTTATACTGCCTCAGCTTATGCATTCATCATTTATTTTCGGAAATAATAAAGTGATCTACTCAATCATTCTCCATGCAACTAAACCAGCATCAAATAGGTCAGTCAGTTGTTGAGTTTTTATTCTAAGGAATATCTTGCTAATACTACTGAATTACCATAATTTATTATTTTTATAAATTAGAGATTATGACCATTGTTTATTTGTAATTCAGAAGTTAAAATACTTACATAAATAGAAAATAAAGGAGTCGAGTTAAACATATTTTGTTGCAGATATTTTTATAGCTCTGGATTTTACCCAAAGATGTACATACCCACCATTTATGTTTACATAATAGGATGGGGAAGCAACTAAAAATTGCAGCTAGACAGTATCTCTCTTTCAGTTCATTTTCTACAGTATTGACAAAATACACTGAAGGGGACTTTTTTTCATTTGTTTTGATATCTAATACTATAGATATAATGTCATATTGCTTCGGTGAGTTTGAAATATCTGTTAGGTAAGTCATTTTAATAAAGAAAGTCCAGTAGATTATTTTCCAGACCATATAATTATTAAAAGAGTTCTCAGTAAATGCTAGATGTCTGTAGGACATGTGTATTCAGCACTAAACAAGACAGGCAAAGTTCCTGCCTTTATGAAACTTGTATTCTATTTGACCTGGTGTGTTAGTCCACTCTCATGCTGGTAATAAAGGCATACTTGAGACTGGATAATTTATAAAGGAAAGAAGTTTAATTGACTTACAGTTCTGTAGGGCTGGGGAGGACTTAGGAAATTTACAATCATGGTGGAAGGGAAAGCAAACACATCCTTGTTCACATGATTGCAGGAGGAAGTGCTGAGTAAAGGGGGAAAACCTCTTATGAAACTATCTGATCTCATGAGAACTCATTCACTATCATGAGAACAGCAGTGTGGGGGTAACTGCCACCTAGTCCCTCCCATGACATGTGGAGATTATGGTAACTACAACTCAAGATGAGATTTGGCTGGGCATACAGCCAAACTGTATCACCTGGGTACCATAATGGGTAGAGGTAAAATGTCTATTCTTGGGAATAAAACGTATAGTATTCGCATTGTATATCTTATTATACAATGACCTCCAGGTCTCATTAATAGGAAATACAATGAGACCTCCAGGTCTCATTAATAGGAAACCATTAACTTATTCAGAAGGCATGTTTCTCAGTGTGAATTATCCACACAAAAGTTACTACTTAGCTTCTACTACAAGAACTGTAACCAAGAATAATTCTGATTCACTTTAACATAATTTTATATTTATCTACTTTTTCAATTGAATTCACATTATTGATGTTGATATTTTCATTAATCTTTCAATTTTGTTTAAATCCTGTTTAACATTAGTTATTTTTTAAGTGTAATGTGAGTTTTCCTAGCTGGCTATTGAGGATTGTTTCAAGTTTCTCTATTTCTTTAAAAAAATTTCTTGTTGCAAAGCAATTTTATGTCAAGTGGACATTTGCAGAAAAAAATATATTTTAAAGTCAATGAAAATAATCATGTGCAGAGTTCTTATCTATGCAAGCAATTATAACAGAATAATTTTGCCTGCTAACATTCATGGCAATTACCAATACTTTTTACAAAAAATGGAAAAGAACTTCAGAAAAAATATTATTATTAAACATTCGATAATCAGTAACTGAAAAATTTCTCCCCTCCCCCATGAATTCTATCATTACATCATCTAGTCTTAACAAATTTGGCCTTTCCACATTGGCATGATTATTGTATTTCTATTTTTCACTGACTCAAGTTTTTAATATGATAGAATCCCTAAATATCAGGTTTCATTTTAAATAATCAATGCTTTTAACGAGGTGGCAGTTGTAATGGAGTTTAAATTGCCTGTGCGAATGTGAGTTGTTTCATAGCTTCATATTTTCCTTTGAGTTTTATGCAATACTGGTGCTACATGTTTTGCCAAAGAATGCTTTCAAAAGCATACTGTACTTGGTATTATAACAAAAAAATTTTATATACAGAAAATCAATGAAAAAGTGGTATAATTTTAATATTAATGAAATAAATATTTGTAACGGTCTTGCGTTCAACTCCTCGCTTGTTTCTTAAGTAAAAACCAGATGTTTTACGAAATCTAGAGAGGAAATATACCTATGTGTAGATGACACTGAATCTTTGAGAAAAATGCAAAAGGACTGTCTTTCAAATCCCAAGCAAGGCAACTGAAGACAAGATAAACTGCAATGAGAGGCTGGTGTGACTTATTAATAGATCACATGGACTAAAATAAGAGAATGTTGTTTGTTTACTTGTTTTAAATCAGCATCAGGTGTTTCGTTTGTTGTTCATTTCCTAGTGGTGTATTAAATAATAATGTGTTTAAAATTAGTATTTTCTTGCATTTGATGAAATACAAGTCATATGCTCTTGTAAATAAATGAAAGGAAAACAATTAAAAACTAACAATGAACTGATTTTATTATAATGTGCACACTTGACTGATTAATCCCTAGATTTTCCATCCTTTCATCCTTATTAGGAATTCTATGGATAGATAATAAGCTAGCTGCTGACAGCTTATTTTGCTCAGCTTAAATTGCTCAGAATCTAACGTAATTATATGAGTTTCAGGAAACTTAAAATTCTGATTTTGAGAAATATGTGGCTAGACATATGCATTGAAAATTACCTTCAGGGGTCTCAAGTTCTTTAGAGGTGGTAAACATCAATTAACATCATGATATTGAAATTAATTCCCTCTGGGACAAGGCAACCAAATCCATATATATATATCTATATATATCCCCAAATCAGTGAATCAATCATCCCTTTCTCCAGATCCAAATATATATGCCAAAATATATTTTAATATTTTGTGTCCAGAGGATGTTTCCTATGTATTTCTAAACATATTCCAAAACATGTAGCATAAAATATATTTTTTAAACCCAGAATTTTAGAATTGGAAGGCAACTGAATAATTCTTAGGGTTTCTTAAAGACCTAAATTGTACTGCCTTACATTTTATTTATTTCATTCATGGGCTTAGAAACTGAAGCCCAAAATAATTAATTTATTCATTTCATGCTACACAGTTCAATGGTAGCACAGCCAACAGTAGAGCCTTTTGACTCGAGGTTCAGTGTTCTTTCTATTAGGCCAAATTGTCCTATAATATATTGAACACACAATAGGATAGTTAATGTAATGAAAGGTGTGAGGTACCTCCTACTTTTCCCTTTCTCTGCCTAAAAAAAAATACTTTCAAGGCTGAAGCCTTATTTTTTCCTGTTGCTGAGAGTGTTGGCATCTGATAGCTCTCAAGTAATATTCTCTCCAAAAATTTCCCTGCTAAAAACAAAAACTAAAACTAAAAAAACCTACTCACCTAATACTACAGCCCTTCCCAGAGTCTGTCAATGTCCAATAACTAGATGATAGGATATGACTCCCACCTACTTGCCTGAATTGGAGACAATTATGAAGAACCATCCCAAATTCAGACCTTCCTGTGTGATCAGTTCAGATAATTTAATTTTACAGAATTTAATTTCTCCCTCTGCCGAACTCTGCTTTCTTCATTCTCCGTAGTTATTGGCCTAAGAACATTCCCAATACATTTCTTATAAATATCTGTCTCAGAGTCTGTGTTCTGTGGAACCAAACTACAACAATAAATATAAAATTACTTGAATTTTCTAGAGAAAATGACTTTGCTTTTTAAAAGAGACAAAAGTGTTTAAAGTGATTAGGTTCAAAAGGATGAAATGAGCACCTCTCAAAGTAATTTCAAGGTCTGTTAGTTACATTATATTGTTACTGTGGTGATGATTATTGTTGTGATTAAGATAACTACATTCCAGGTATATTAGGCATTTTAGAGTCAAGTAGATCATTAAATATTAACAATAATCCTTTGTGAAGATATATTTATATAAATATAGATATTTATATCCATAAGTTTCTTAGGTGAGAAAACTGGCAACTTAGGAAACTTAAGTAACTTGCCATGTTCACTAAACTAAAAAGTGTCTCATTCTGGTTGATTTTCCCATTAAACTTTAAGCTGACTTAAGGTAGCATTTGGATCTTATATGAACAACACTATTTCCCATCATGTATGCAGCACGTTGCCCTCAATGTGGTCAATAAATATTTATCACAAGAATAAATGAATCCATGAATATCTTATTCTATCCCTGCTATTAACCCCTGCAACAAGGCAATCTCCTATGTACACTATAAGCTTTGGAGATAATGGTAGACATCACAGAGAACTTAAGAAAAAAAAGACCAAAAAAACTAACATGTCAAAACCAAACTATACCAAATAAACATAAATGGTTGATTTAAATGTGTATTTTTCTTTAAAAATTGAGAGTAAGAATCCCCATTCTGCTTCTTTTGATAGTAGATCCACATGTGCTTTCTAAGTACCCGATGCTATACCAGAGAAGGAGTGCTGAGGCTGGCTGTGTGACTGAGTTATTTGATCCTTTTCAACATGTCTTATTAAAACTGTATATTCAATTTAATATATCAGGATAATAAAAATGATCACATAAAACAATGAATATTCCCTCAAAGATAATATTAAAATCATGGAAATACAGTCTATACCTACCATTTCTACTTTCTTAGGCAGCATCTGTTGAAATAGAAATGAAAAAGAAATGTAACCACTGGTATTATCATTATGGACTTACTAATGCTCTTTTCATCCCCAGTTTTTTTCCACAATATTACATAAGCAGCACCCATGATTTGGCCACAGATACTAAGCACAGGGCTGATTAAATCAACATGTAAGATTAGAGAGATGGAAAGAAAATAAAAGATCACATTTCAAATAGGTCCAAAGCTTAGAGTATTGGAAAAGAGTCAAGAAGAAAAAAGTAGAAAAGTTCCCAAATGACAAAAATTGAATCAAAATAGTTTATTCCTTCTACCCCTAAAAAGTCTCTGAGGCATCTCTTGTGAGTCTTACAATGTTTCCACACCAAGTTACCAGCCTAACTATCTCTACTCCAAACCTAAGAAAAAGTTAAAACGGCATATTAGGAGTACTATGGGGTCTGCTGTAAGTAGCTCATCACAAAAAAGTAAATAAAGATGACTTCTCAACATCAAGACAAAGCAAAGGCCTGGGTAGCAAAATCCTTCCTTCTTAAATCACCGAGTATAAGGACACCCTCAGTAGGTCTTAGTTTTATGAAAAAGAAAAGTAGGGAGATTTATTTCAGTAGTAATCATTTTGAGGCATAAGCTCATATTACAATGTTTTTCTGCATGCAATTAATTTTAGAAAAATGTGATGAAGTTTTGAAAAATTTCTATGGAAATACTTGAGGAAGAAGGAACTGGTAGATCATCAAGCAGACTGCATGTCCTACAGTAGCTATAGGATAAAATAAAAATCTCTGTGCTACAATTTTCCAGTCTGCAAAATGGGAATAAAAGGAGCTACCTCAAAAGGCTCTTATGAATCTGAATATATAAGAGCAATAGCAGAGTGTCTGAAATATAATACACAACCAATAAATATTATGTATTATCTCAAACAAATAAACTTTATTCAGCAAAGATTTATTAAACGCCAGGCAACTGTATCAGGAGAAAAGAGTAGAAATGAAAAGAAGGGGATGACTTGAGATTTTACTTTGGAAAAAGCAAGGACTTGATTCTAAGGGGTATGAGGAAAAGAGTGAAAATAATTTTCAGGTGTTGGCCTGAATGTGGTGCCATTTACTGAGAAGGAAAATCCTTGGGGAAGAATGGGTTTTACAGTTGACAATCAAGTTTTGCTTTGGTTTGATTTGTTATGCCAAATTAGTACTATTAACCAAACAAAAAAAAGCAGTGATGGGTAAATAAGCAAATTGAGTCTCTAGGGAGAGAGAAAGTTTGGAAATAGGATTTCTTAGGAAACGGGAAGTTTGTGTATTTAAACTGTACATCATTTCATGTAAGCGGAAATGTTCACTGTCTTTTTGAGCATGTATTGTATTGCTCAAATACTGCTCGAATACTCACTATATGAATCTGCTGCTGTTTATTGCTCAAAATTGCTCAAGCACTCATTGTATGAGTCTGCTACTGTTTATACTGCTCTTCTCGTCTCTTTCTCCTCATTTTCATCTTCCTTCTTTGTAGCAGCAATAAATCCTTGACATTTTGCAAGCAGAACAATTAAGCCAGCCAGTCTGTTTTTACCTCAATGCATTTTTTCTACACAAACACAGTGTTCTCTCAGGAGGAATATGGGTGCTAGTTTGTAAACTTTGCTTCTTCACAGCATGATTCAATGAGCTATGCCTTGTTTTTATTACTAAATTATAAAATTCTTATGAGCAAGAAGGTGGCATGTACTTGTGGTTAATTTTGATTTTGATTAATAAATTGCATCCAAATGAACCATGTATTGAAATTTCTAGTAAGTGCTGTATTGATCTTTTTATGTTATTATAGTTACTTGGGTGTTTTTAGTTTCTTTAGTTTCTTGCTTACCACTTTGGTGATACAAATCATGATACTGATAATTCTATAAACTCTCTGGACATATATTTAAATAACTATAGCATATTAAACCAGCAAAAGCTAATGGCTTTATGTGTTTATATTCATCATTTATTAAAATAATCTGTATTTTCATACTCTGGTTTCTCTTCAGATCATATAAATCTTTCATCTTTTACTTATTAATCTGTATTCTCAGATAAAGCTATATAATTTAAATTTAATAAATTAGATTTTTAAAAAATCAAAATGCCCTTTAGAGTAAATTAACCATTTAATTACTATTTGTAGTAGTATTGCACTGGAAAATTGAATCCCCTGGATAATTTTATTGATAATTTTCTAAACCTCATTGAAAAATTAGGGGTTCAGACACAAATGTATAAATACCACTCTGTATTGTATGTATGCTGTGAAACTTTTTTTTACATCTTTTTCTTTTTGTGTCTTACCATAGGCTACATATCGAAATCGAATTGTGAGCCAAAATCTCAACACAAGGGACAGAAAAACAATGCATACTCCCACCGAGGACCGTTTTAGGTATTCGTCAGCAGACCAGACAAGCCCCTACAAAAACAAGACTTGTCAACTCCCAAGTCTATGTTTAAGTAATTTCTTGAAGGACAAGGAACTAGCAGAAGTTATCAAACATTCAAGAGGAACTTATGAAACCCTCACTTCAGAGGTTACACAGAACTTACGGGCCACCGTTGGTCCGAGCTCTCTGAAGCCAACAGCTAAGACAGAAGGGCTCTCCACATTCTTAGAGAAACCAAAGGACCAAGTTGCTATGGCCCGACAGCATTCGACCTTTACAGGCAGGTTTGGACAGCCACCAAGAGGGCCAATCTCTTTACATATGTACAGCAGGAAGAATGTGTTTCTCCACCACAATTTACACAGCACTGAGCTGCAGACTCTAGGCCAGCAGGACGGGTAATTAAATCACCCTATTCCTGTGTTTGGGTAGGATAAAGATGGTGTTTCTCGTGCATAGTTCATATTAAAATTGTCACATACTTTTTCTTACATTTTAGTTTGTCATAAACAAAGACTTGTGTTGTTGGTTTTTTTCTTTTCCCAGGAGTGAAAGTTTGAGCATGTTAATAGAAGTAGGCTGAACTGCCTTGAAGACTTTACTATATATGTGTATAATAAATGGGACCATCTTGATCGTTTGTACAGTCCATAATTTATTTATTTTTTATCTCTATCACTTACTGATATGCATTGGAGTTTCAGAAGGTAATATCAAACAGCAATCCATTCACTCTGTTAATGGTGTTACTATAAAAGTAGATTTGAGGAATAATAGATAAAGGATTTATAAGGAATTTTAAATTATGTAGTTATTAGAAGGAAGACAAAAGAGGAATGTTGAAGTCTTATATTTGGCGGTATATTTATTTGAAGAATGTGGCTTGCTTGCATGTAACCTAGAGATGTGTTTGTCTCTATTACATACATTCAAGCTTGTCTTGTGATAAAGGGGGAAATGGCTTTTTCTTTTTCCTTTAAACATCTGGTTCATACTAGTTCACAAAGGATTTCAGACAGAGTAATTGCTAGCCAAATAGAGAATGACAGCTCCGATCTTTGAAAATTTTTGCTTTTAGTTTTTGTTATTGATATTGAAGTACTGTGACATAACATAAGGTGATAAAGTTGGTTGAATTTTGTCAAATGCTGCATAAAGACTGACCTGCTATATTCTTTGAGTCACTTTCATGACAATATAAGCATTTTTCCAAATTTAAAGGATGAAATATCCTAAGAAAATCATTCTTTTTCTTTACTTTCCTTATTTTTTAAAATGTTCTTTTTTATGTAGATCCAATTTTGGTTTATATGCACCAAGCTATTTCTAGAATTTTATGAACTGAGAAATGGAAAGTCAGTGTTTGAGTAGCCAGCATGCAATATTCTGACTATTCAGAAATCTAGATTTAGAACAAAAAGTAAATGTGAACATTGGCAATTTGATCTTAGAAATAAACTTCTAACAGGAATATTTAAAACTCTTTTGATGGCAAATATTTCTCTTTGACAAATAAGGCCCAAATATGTTATAATATGTTATATACTTATGTGCACATGAGATAGATCAATATAAAAATTGATCAATGGATAATTCCATCATGTTTAATTACTAGCAGAGCAATCAAAGAGTAGAATTAAATACATAAATAAATATTTTAAAAAGACTAATAGGAATCAAGGCTGCAGTTTTCTTATAGATATCAGAGCTGGTAAGTATATCCATATTAGCCATAGTCCATGCAAATTGAAACTGTCATACCTACTGCATGATCTGTTTCCCTTGCATTCTCTAACAGACAGAATCTGTCAGTGTGCACAAACAAAATGAATGAAGGGAAACTGAGATAGCAGTTTTAGCATGGCATTGGACAACTTGCTTAAATTAAAGCTATGTGCAAAATACATCTCCTCTTATAAAAATGTATTTGTGTTCTCTGCTTTGGGGAAAACCCATTAGACACCCCACCCCTGAGCTTTAATGATTGAACATTGATACATTTTCAAATTTTGATTGGAACTGATAAAGTAAGGAGTCTAGTGGATATTTGTACGGTAATTTTGGTTTACCAAAGGAACACACATGTACATCAAGACAGACATTTGCCAAATGTTTTCTTTCTTTGCATGCTTGCAATTCTGCCAAAAGAGAACGATACACACTGCAAATTGCTTGACTTAATAAGATTGCTATCTAAAGTTCCCACCATACTTCAGCAGCTGTAATGTTCATCAGATATACATTTTGGGCTGAGCAGTATTTAAGAAATGATAGGAAAATAGAAAAATTATGATTATTAATTGTGGAATTCAGCTTGGTTTGTCCTAAATGTTGGCATCTGTTGCTAGAGTATTTTAAATCTGTAAATAAATAAGCATAATAAAATCATCAAGGATTTTTTCCCAGGATATGGAAGAACAATGTATCACAAATAATGTTTTTGATTTGGACTTTTGGAGTTGATAGTTTTGTTTTCCTGGAAAATAGACCTTTGAATTATACTTTATAAAAATAATCTATTTAAAGAAGATCTGTCATTTAATAGACATTTTAAGAGATGTTTTAAACACTAGTATTTTCTTGAAAAGTCTTTTTTAAAACTGAATCATTCAAAAGAAAACCTGGTTTAAACAGTTCGATTTTAAATGGAAGGATATTTTTTGGAAATATCATCTTAAAGCTGTTTTGTATCAGTATTTTCAGCATTGTTATAATATTATTTGTAATACTAAGTGTAACTCAGGCCTGGAGAAGGTGTAAGCCCACTATGCTAATGTACATCAATAACTGTAAAACAGGGGTTCTTTGTAAGTTCCTCTCGTGTATGTATAGTAACTTATAACAATGGCATGTGGGCATTCTTTCAGTGAGTTGATTTCTTTGTACTAAAATCTCTAGTTTTCTAAGACAGTTCCATGTATAAAACTGATTTTTACATTTCTCCAAGGCGGTACATATCCAAAGACACGACACCAGGGGGAAAAAGTGCTTGTTTTTCTGATGGAAACAGTAGTCTTTTCTTTTCCTTCCTTTTTCGTTAGAGCATGGGTATGTGTAGCTAAGACTAAATAACCCTGTAAAATTTCTGCTGCAAATTGTCTCTTCTGAATTTAGAATGTGTTTTAAGGAAACACTTAGGAAGAGAGATACCTTGAAGAAAAGCTGTTTCCACCTGAAATAAACTGTTCCCATTTTTATAATTATTGGAACATGAAACTATTTCTATGAACTGAGTGATTTTTTTCCCATAAAATTATATGCTGAGAGTCTCTACAAAACTATGAATTCTCTCTTGAATTATTTTTGCTTCTTTGGAGCACCAAAGTCTTTGCTCACATCACAATATGAAACTGTTGCTGCAATGCTAAAGATGTGAATCTACCAGTATCAGTATGGTCAGGGTAAGAACCTGGAGCCACATGTTATTCAAGTTATTTTTGTTATCTAACAATTGAGATGAAAATAAAATAGTAAGCCAATATTAAATATTTATGGCATATTTGCCTAACTTAAAATGTTTACAAACATTTTCATGATTAATCTGGGTTTATGACCTGGGCTCTACCCCTTATATTTTCCAAGATTTAATTCTAACCCATGCTCATTATTTCCTGAATGTTGAACTGTCAGTGAATTCATAGGAAATTTCCCATTTTGCTTTGTTTTCTTTGTCTTGTTTAACAGAGATAATACCCATACACCCCCTTCCAGAAAGAGATTTTCAAAAATTATTATGATATATTTAAGATTCACATGCCCAAGATAAATGATTACATTCCATAAGCCCTTTCAAGAACTTTCTTGATAACTTAGTTGTTGATTAATCAGTAGGAACAGTTTCTTGAATGGTTAGTACTATCTTTCCACATCATTCATGATTATCAAGCAATAGTAACCCATAGCAGAGGGTAACTTGAAAACTTAGCAGAATCTCATAATCACAATCTAAAGTTTCACTTTCAGAACTTAACATTCTGAACAGCTATAAAAGAAGGAAGTGGTTAAAAATAACCCTAAGACTCAATTGAACCACATACACATACATGAAAGTAGAAAAGAAAGGGGAATACATGTGAAGGTGGTATCTATGATTGCCATCCATGTTAGTGAATCACATGCCCCACAGCCAGAAGCTGTTCACTCACTGATAATATTAGCTCAAATGTAGCACTCATTCATTTATACCAGGATTTTGATTGCCATCTAAGATGACTTTATTTAGGCATTATTATCAGGTCCTGTTACATATTTTCATATACATATATATATTTTTGTATAAGAGGTATTTCAATCACACATAATATGCTTCAGAAATTTACCTCTTTTAGAGTTTAAACTTTTTAAAACACTTCTTGTTTGTTTCCCATATACTCATGACAACTCTAGGTTGTAGATGGCATAATAGAAAATACAAACTAGTTTTGGTTTTTATAAAAAGCTGATTTCAGTTAAGACTGGTCATTTTTTTTTAATCTGAATTACACCATAGAATAAAAGCAAACAGTCAACTAGGCAACCAAACAAAGAAGCTTTCTTCTCTAATAATATCCATCATTGCCAAATGTTTGTTTTTGAAATCTTGTTCTGTGCCAACTTGTTTCACCATGTTAAACTGCATACATACCCATAAACTATTTATTTACAATACATTTGATCTTGTTAAGAACCCAGTTCTATTTCCAGGGCACACAACCCAAAACCAAAAAGTTAAAAGATATCACTCTGTAGTTGAATGACCTGTGGAAAAGAATGAAGGCAGTTCACTCTGTTTAAGATGTGGAGAATTTCCCACAAATAGTTTAGGTCAAATAAAAATCATTAACTAATAGAGAGTAGTTTCCTTCCATTTGAGTAAGTGATCTAGAATATGGGATACCATGGTTCTTTGTAGAGCATTTTCAGTGTAGCCTCATTAACTTCTCCAATATAATATGACATAAACTTCTTCCACTTGATAAAATTCTAGAAGAGGAGCATCCTACATCTATCATTCTTTCCAAACATTACCTCTTTACTTTAGTAAACTTGGGTTGCTATAACAAAATATCATAAACCGGGTGGCTTCAACAACACATTTATGTCTCACAGTTCTGGAGGCTAGGAAGTCTAAGATCAGGTGAGGGCAGAATAAATTATTGGTGAGGACCTGCTTCTTGGATTGCATGGTAGAGAAAAAGCACTGGTCTCTTCCTCTTCTAATAAGTGAAATAATTTCATCATGGGAGCCCCACCCTCATAATCTCATCTAAACGTAATTACTTCCCAGAGGCCCCAACTTCAGGTACGATCACACTGGGGGTTAGGCATTCAACATATGAATTTTGGAGTGATACAAAAAATTAGTTTATAGCACTCATTTTCAGGTCAGAAAGCCCACTTCTCTAATAATATACTTCAATAACTAATTAGGTAGTTATTGTTTTACTCTTTCATAGATTAGTTCAGAGACATTAGGTACTTTGCCCAGGACACACAGCATGCATTTTTAACTAAATTGGATTTTGTTTATATCATGCTTATCAACCAAGTAGGATGTCTCCTAAGGAGGCAGAGTGATTTAAGCAAACATGTGCTGCCTCAACCTCCTTTACTCCTAAACTTCCATTGACATTGCTAGGGACAAAAATTTAAGCAATGATCTACTTTAGGAAATCAAAACACTCTACATTGAAAAGCAGTTTTAAAACAATTACTGACATTTAGTTTAATAAATACAGAATTTTGAGAGGATATCTCTTCTATTTCAAGGTTACCTACCAGAAAAACTGACATTCTAATTTTCTTATTTTGAAAGCAATTGGAAAAACACTAAGAAATGATTATATATTTTTTAAAGTAGAGGGCCAATAAGTGTCTAACAAAAGGAAAGTGTCCTTTCCTTCACAGGGCATTGATATAGACATCATCAAATTCCTGTTTCTTTTGCCTTATATACACTTGGAAAACAAGGTATTTACCAAATTGTTTTAGATATTCCTATCTGGGAACTAAAATTACAGCTTATTTAAAATTTGCTTAATTATTCAGGAGGAACTGAAGTGAGAAATACAAATTTACTTGTCCTAAATTTTTAAATAAAATGTATTTTATTTTGTTGTAAATTATATATACCCAAATAATGCCTGAATAAGACGTAATCCTGTTATGAAGTCTCTCTTCCAAAAAAGAATGCAAGATAATTGAATATTAACTCAGTTAGATCCTATTTTTAAGGGAAAATATATACCCTATATTCTGTATTCTTAGATTTATGCGTTTGAGATTAACATTTATATTAGGTTTTTTTAATTTGTCATCTCTAAAACTCTAAAAATTTAGTAAGAAAGATAATAAATAGAAGAACACCCTGGAAAATACAATTTTTAGCGATATTGAATGCAGTAGTATAATTTTCTTGTGGCTCTCGATTTCCTAAGAATAGTGGTTTTATTTAATGAAAATTTCTCAATTTGGTTAATATTCTGAAAAAAAGACTGATATATTTAAGCATGGTGATTAGAAAAATATGCATATTTCCTGCTCATAATAAATTTTAAAACAACAAATTGGTTGTGTGGTACCTGACTGCTTTTGATATGACATTAATTTGTTTTGAACTTGTCTTGATGATACATTGACTTACACTTGCCTTCATATTGGGCATAAAGCATTGTGATTTACTTCTAAGTTCTTAAGGGTTATGACAATTGGAAAATGACAGATCAGCCACTTATTTCATCAGCTAGTTGACACATTTATATTTCTACTTTCTTTGCTACCAGGCTTTAAAAAATTTCTGATATACTGCAAAAATGTGCAATGGTCCCTGGGGACTATTAGAAAAATATACTGCTATATTTAATTTCAATAGATAATATACTATAGTATAAAAATACTATACTATTTTTTATCTTCCTTTTTAAAACTCATTACAATTCAAAATTCAAAATATATCTCACAACAGTTCGACTTTGTAGTTTAAGAAACCCTGTTTATCTACCCTATGTGTCTTTATCACACACACACACACACACACACACACACTTGAGTTTTAAAAACCGTTAGAAAATGGATAATTCATTACAGTTACTGAAGCGTTCGAAACAATACACGTATATGTATCCATTTGGCATCCAAACTGGCCAGTAAGAAGAACATATAGTTAAAATGCTCCTGCAACACCTAGAAAGAACATTCCAACATCTTGCGTTTACAGGGCCTCACAACTTCCTAGTAAATGGTGTTTTCTGCAGCGTACAATTTTTTTTAATAAGGAGTTTTGCTCTTGTTGCCCAGGCTGGAGTGCAATGGCATGATCTCAACTCACTGTAACCTCTGCCTTCTGGGTTCAAGTGATACTCCTGCCTCAGCCTCCCAAGTAGCTGGGATTACAGGTGCCCACCACCACACCAGGGTAATTTTTGGTATTTTTAATAGAAATGGGGTTTCACTATGTTGGCCAGGCTGGTCTTGAACTCCTGACCTCAGGCAATCCACCTGCCTAGGCCTCCCAAAGTACTGGGATTACAGACGTGAGACACCACACCCAGTCTGCAGTATACTTTTATGTAATGCAATTTCAATAAGCTGAAACAGAATATTATGGCATATTTTATAATTTATATTTAATTTGATCTTATGGTTTAAGAATCAAGCCATTTTCCTGATGATAGAAAGAATTATTTTTAATTCTAAATTTTATTTTCTATAAAGAATGGCAATAAGCACATATATATTTTTCGATTAAATTATTGATGGTGTTCAACTTTACAGTTATTTTGAAGATTTTATGAGAACTCATAAACTCTACTTTTAGAATTTTTTGTTATTTAAAAAACTCTGTTTATAATTATAATCAATCAGCAATTTTGTAGATATTTCTCTCTTACATTTCAGTCATGAAACAGTAATTGTAAAATGTTTAAAATGACATATTGATGTCTCTAGTACATATTATTTATATATTGTTACAAATATCCTCATTTTTTAAATCTTATTTTAAGTGGATCTTGCATATCTCATTCCCTTTTATGGTTCTTCTCTAATATAGCAAATGATTTGACATTTGTAGTGACATTATCAGCAGAACAGTCATTATAGCATTAATGTACAGAAATGACACAAGTGAATATTAGTGTTGAAAGGAGATTTATAGTTCCAATCACTTTTCAGATGTTTGTGAAAAGTGAAAACCAACATTTACACGGAAAGTTATTTGAGTTATTACTTTATACGAGTGTGATACTTGATTTAGTTTCATTTGTAGGTGTGTACCTAACATTTCACAATAAGAAAGAATATTGCTTTATTTTAAAATACTTCTTAGATTACATTGGTAGTCATATGACCAAAACCTAAAATCAAATACCAAAACATACGGACGTTAAGAGGTGCTTCTGAATTCTGTGGACTCAACCTTATATATTTTCGGTTAAAGAAGAGCTGTAAAGAAAGGGAAATACACATGTAAACCCAGTCTTGAATTCTTCTGGTAAACAGTGAAAGGTGGCCATAACCTGAAAATTTGAGCTGCTATCATTTTTCAACTAAATGGCTGATTTTAAAGACCCTATACTGGATATATTAGGTCAGGTGCTGGTAAAAGTTTTATCCTCGTACAAACAGACCAGATGGCTAATAGTGGACCTGACATGTTTAGACCCAAAGAAATACCACTTAAGTTCATTGGATAAAGTTGTAGCATCATCTTACCAGCCATCATCAATGTTTTGTTTTTATCTTGAGAGTATTTATCGACAAAGAGAATATGGCTCCAGCATGGGCAACATGGGGAGACCCTATCTCTATAAAGAAAAAAAAAAATAGCTGGGTGTGGTGGCATATACCTGTAGCCCCTGCTACTAGAGAGGCAGAGGCATGGGCATTGCCTGAGCCCAGGAAGTTCAGGCTGCAGTGACTGAGATTGCACGACTGCACTCCTGGGCAACAGAGTGAAATCTGGTCTCAAAAACATAAAAACAAAAGAAAATATGACTCATCTGCAGAGGCATTCATGGCTACAAAAGCTACAAATTTAAATATTTTGAGCCATATATTCAAGGATTGTTGTTCATGTGGAAAGTAAAATGAAGAGTTGCATTTATAGTCACCTAACCATAGATGTTGTCCAGTGAGATTATAACACATGTTGAAATTCAATCCCAAATTGTAATGTAAAAGTCAGAGAGCCAATCAAAAGGATTAGCAGAATGTAGGAAGTTGATACAGAATATTTCCAGATCAACTGAGACAAACCAACATCTGATTATTCAGTGAGAATGACATCAAGCCATGCTTTCAGACACAAGAGCTGAATGTGGAGGGTTTTAGGAGAATCTTTTTGTAACAAAGCCCAGAAACTGATGAAGCCATTCATATCAATGTATTCATATGACAGGTAAGCTCATTACATAGCTCTGGGCAATTACGCTGTTGCATTAAAGGTAAAATTGGAGTTATTGTAAATATGCAGTTTGGTTTCATCCTAAAGAGGATTATACTAATGTTTCAAAGGATGTTGTATAAACGCTTCTTAGAAAGGAACCATCTACCTTTTTAGAAATATAGGTTCAAATGTTTATACTATGAATCACTCCACTGTAGAAGGTGACGAAACACTTTCCCAAGATACTTGATGGATTGTAAGGCACTTGGAAATGTGGTTAGAAAAGAAGGGATTTGTATCATTGTTCTTAAAAGCAATAACATAAATTGTAGAATTATGGTCTAGTCAAACAATGTGCCCTTAAAGCGGTCACATATATCCATTTGTGGTATCTCTAAATCATGTTGGAGAAATGAACCTGAAAATATTCTGTGAATAAAGAAGTTGAAGGCAGCTTAATGTCTGAGTTCAAACTCCATCTGGCAATTTCTTATCATGTGTCCTTAGAGCAATTTTTATCTCCATTTTTCCCTCTGCAAAATGGAATATTAATGGGACCCTTTATATGATTTGCATGAAGACTGAAAAATAGGGCCAGTCACAGAATAAGAATTCAGAAGCTTCATCAATCACTCACTCACTTGCCCTTCCTAGCAGGCAGGAATTCTTTGAAGTCTTTGGCTCTGTCCAAGTTTATCAATTCAGGAGCATTGATAATGCTATCATAGAAAAATCTGTTTAAGAGAAGTCCTTAAAAAATATCCCAAAATCTATTATCTCTGAAATTTTCAAATTCTTCATGAGTGTTTTTTTTAGAATTTTATAATTAAACACTTCTTTGATAATGGATTTGCCCAAAAACTTCTGAAATTTCTGTATTTTTTTAAAAAATGAAATCTTTAGTATCAAGTTCTTTGGTTGCCATATAATGTTTCACTGATGTTTATCTTGCTGAAGACAATGTTGCTTCCAAACATGGGGAGCCTACCACATGTTTAAAACAAATGTTTCAAGCTTTTACAGAGCTATTTTTTTCCTACGTTTTGTTTCATACACCCATAAAAATGTTTCCTGTGCTAAAACTGCTTCATTATCTATTAAAAACAAAACTCATGAGAAGGCTTGCTGAAGCGTCAATAACTTACTGACTTTAAAGAGTACCATATTATATAAAAATGAACAAAAGCCACTGTCTCTTAACAGTATGTTGTACTTTAGCTGACTAACAGAAAGGTAATATGTAGTAGCAAAGATTTGGCCATCTGTATTTGTTATATTGCATTTTAAAGAGTCAGGGTTTTCCAATTCTATTTCTCCAATATTTCTTTAAAGAGATAGAAGTCATATAAATTACCTCTTATTAAGCTTTCTCTCCATGTGTGCACGGAAATCTTAAAGCTTACATTAGTAATAATAAACTCTGAAATTTCCACTAAAAGTTCTGATGTTGGAAGTCTTCCTAATCTATGCTTTGAGTAGGCAAAATGACAATTGAACTTAGAATTTAAAACTAATAGAGTTGTAGTCACTCATGAATTATGTACACTATAAAAATCTTTCTTTTTTAAAAAATTAAGGACAACTTTAGTATTTCTGAATAAAACCATTCTGTTAAGTTTATTACATTACACGAATAATCAGCTTTGTTCATGCATTTATGCAACCCACATTTATGCTGGTTACCTACCACCTGCCAAATAGTGTGCTCTGCAGTTAGGGTGCAAAACAGAATAATTGACCTATATTTAAGTGTTTTACATATATACATATGTATATATACATATATAATACATACACAGTGAATAGAAGCTCTGTCTAGTACCTGAAGTAAATTTTTATTATTCTTAAATGACAATTATTAAATATTAATATATAAATTAAATATATTAATATAATATATTAATATAAATTATGTTTTAATATATTAATCAAATATATTACATAATTATTTATTATTTGTAATAATGCCTAACAATTACTGAGTAATATTTTGTACAAGCAGGCACTCTATTAGATGTTTTACCTAGGTTTTTTAAATCTTATCTCACAAGAATACTATGAGTAAATATTCATAGTAAATATTACTCCTATTTTGCCTTTGAGAACAATAAAATTAGGAAGTGGTACCAAGTCACACAGCCAGTAGGAGGTACAGATGACTGTTACATCAGACTGTGCCATTCTATATTAACATAGAACAGAGCAAAATTATTTCTTCTGAGTTATTAAGAAAGAATTGTATATAATATGTGCAGACATTTTATATTTGAAGTAGAATTTTGAGATGGAAAAATAGGATGATTATGAGTTATACTAATGATACTTTACCTGCTAGCATAGAAAAATATGGACATTGAATATGGACTTTAAGAGAGCAGTGAATTTCAGCTATATACATTACTGGTTACATAAACGGCAAAATATATCTTAAATTTTTGACATGTAAAAATGTGCCTAATAATTTCTACCATGAAAGTGTACTTTAAGGATTAATTTTGGTAATATATATGAAAGCACATCACAATAGCTCACATGTCATTTATGGTCCTTGTATTTCATTTTTTCCACTATTAATGTTCTACAAAATTAGCCTGGGTTCTCAGGCAATTAGGAAAGTACATGACTTTGACAATTCTTATGAAGCAGCCTTTCCAGGCACTGTATTTCCTTTTTTATTTGGAATACCTCTATTAGTTACAAATGACCAAGATTTTTATGGCATTCTCATACTGAGTCGTGGAAGATATTAAAAAATTTTCCAAGAAATTTGCTGGAGATAACGTTTATAGGAGTGATAGGAGGGAGAGTGTTGGAGCTATAATTGCTGGGCCAATTCACTTGTAATTAAACCATACAACTTAATATTAAAAGATTAGCTCTGTACTCAGAATAATCTTATTGCAAGTTCTATTGAACTTGCAAGGAAACATTAATGTCCAAACTGTATAATTATTCTAGAAATTTTTAGAGAACTCAAGGTTACCAAGCACATCCCATAAGATTATTGCAAACTTGTTTCTAAAACTAGGTAGGAACAATACAAAAAGAGAAAGTCATAGACCCTGTTTACTAATGAATATGCAAAGCTGATTCCACAGAAAGTATTAGACAACTGCACCAACATTAAACAGAATATATCATAATCATATAGGGCTCCTACCAAGAGTTCATGGATAACATAAAAAACAAATGTATTCCATAATAAAAACATTAAAGAAAAAAATCATGATTGTTTCAGTTGGTGTCTTAAAAAGGCTATAATAATGACTAACCCACATTTATCATAAAAGCCATAGCTGACTTAGAATTGATGGAATTTGTAAGGGTTATATACTAAAGACCTACTTTAAAATATGATGGACTATCTGTTCTAGTTCCAACCTGTAAAGATCTTGGAAATAATTATTGCCATCCTTACAACAAGGAAAAGCTAAAGAATCTGAAAATCAATGGCTTTTGGCCCAGAGCAAGAGAACTAGGTTGCAAGGCAAACAATAACTGTGAAATATGGTAGGCATCAAGTCCAAGAGTGATACCCAAGATTTCCTTGCCTACAGAAGACACCACTGAAATTATAAACTGGTAGGACCACTTAAATAGTAATTTTAATGAACTGCTGGAGTTTGATATTGAGCTAGAGTAAGAGTGAGTAACTCACAGGACCACAGTTTTGTAAGTACCCCACACTTTTGTATAGTTTATCTCTAGAAAACCCACAAGGCTCTTGTGACAAAGATCCAAAAATGACCTCCTCCTCTCTATGGCTAGCAAAGAGGAGTAATAACCATTGTAAAATATGCCCAGAGCATTCTACTTAACAAAAGCCCACCTGCTCAGGGAAAAGACTTTACTGAAAACTTGTTCAATCTGGGGGAAGGTCATTTCTCTCACTCCAGCTCCTTCTGGCTTTTCTGTCTCACTGAAAAGTTGGAAGCTGAGACAAATTTGCAAAGGTCTTATCCCGAAACAAAGGACTGAGATTTTATCATAAGATTTTAGAAGGCTTCCTCATTCTCACAATTTATTACTACACCAACAGGGCTCCAATATAACAACAGATTACAGCTGACATTGCTGCAAGATTTAGAGTCTCTGAAGAGAAGTACTTAAGGAAGTGAAAGTTAACAAATGAGATAAAAAGAAGGAGACTAGAGAAATATTAAGGATCTACCACCTATGGCTACCAAAAAGGATAAACACTGACCAAATCCTAGATAAATTAACATAAAACTTCATACTATTTTATATAAAGTAATGTAACACCTCACATACATACCTTAATTTTTATTATTGGATACATCATGTTTGGCTATGTGCAAAAAAAATTAAGCATACTTAAAGGCAAGGAAAAACATAGCCTGAAGAGACAAAGAAGGTATCAGAATGAGACTCAAATATAACACATATTTTGGAATTACTGGATAACAAATTTAAAATAACTTATCAATATGTTAAGGTCTCGAATGGGATAAGTAGATAACCATCAAGAACAGATGGATAATGTAAGCAGAGATATGGAAACTAAAAAAAAAAAAAGATTCAAAAGAAAATGCTAAAAATCAAACACACTGTAGCAGAAATAGAAAAAGTGTTTGATGAACTCATCAGTAGACTGGACATAGTCAAGGAGAGAATAAGTGAGCTTGACAGTAGGTCAACAGGAACTTCCCAAACCGAAATGCAAAGAGACAAAAAAATAGAATAAACAGAAATTGAACACAACACCCAAGAACTGTGGGAAAATTTCAAAAGATATGAGATATGTGTAATGTATTCAAGGAGGAAAAAGAGAAATAAAAGAGATGAGAAAGATGGCAGACTAGGAGACATTAGCCTTCATCTTCCTAGAAAAAGATTAGAAAGCTATCCGCAAACAAAATTAGTCCCAGGAAGGCTCAAAAGTCCAATTAAAAATTTTTAGCAACACAACAACCAAAAAAATGGACAATGGCCACATAAAAAGGATCACTGAGAAGATAAGCATACCTGAGATGTCTAGAAACAGCTAGAAACAAAGGAGGGTAGGGGCTATTCACAGCAGCCATATGGCAGCTGCCACCATAGTCCTCAGTAACCTGTTGTAAAGAGGACCCCAGCAGTCATTGCCTCTAAGGGTCTCAACAACCCCTATGGAAGCCACAGACTCCCCACAGTTTTCACAACAGAGCTCTACTCCAGTGGAGTGCTCTGCAGAGGATACTGGTGGCTTTAGACACTGAGGTAACCAACAATCATCACCAGCATAGGCCCCCCTAAAAAAGGAAGATGGTTCTGTAACACCCAACAGAAAGACCCTCACAATGCATACTCTGAATTATGAAGTCATGGCAGATCTGCACACACATACCCCAGACCCCAGCTCTGCAGCCACTCTATGAGTGCCTTTGCCTCAGACATCAAAGCTATTGCCAGAGCAGGCTAGCCTGCACTCTGATATCTGGAGCTCCTGTCTTACTACATGTGCACATGCTCCGGGACCCAGTTCTGAGGTCACTCTACCCATGCCTGTGCCTCCATTTCTTGACTCTGCAGCCACTGAGAGAAGGTTTAGGACACCGGAGCCATGGCTGCAGTGGGAACACCTGTACCCTAGACCCTGGGGACAATGTACATCTGCTTGTGCCCACAGTTTTCAACCCAGCTGCCTAGCTGTTCCGCAAGCAACCCCACCTTGCACACCATTACCAGTGATGCAATGGGAATGCCTGCATCCTAAGAATTAGTGCCATCACTGCCCTGGGCCCTAGAGCTGAAGTTCCTCCATGTGCATTCACCCTCCAGACCCCAGTTCTGTGGCCACTCCACAGAGATCACACATGACACACCAGTAACATCACCATTGCAACTGTGTCTGAAAACCAGACCCAGCACCAAAAGGGATCCCCCTTGGCCAAAAACTCCCTTCTGGAAGAAACAAAATAAGCAGGACATCAGCAGCTCCAGATGCTGCCAAGGCCATGGTCTTGGCCACTGAGGACCTCTGCAAACATTTGTTGACACAGATGAAGCTTCATGAAAAGTGCACTATTGTGCCATTACTGAAGCAAGAACTGCTGCATCCCATTTAGCCGGCACCCTCACATTCACTCATAAGTAGGTGAAAATTTTCCATTAAATCTGGAGAAGGTTACTGTTACATCAAATGTTCAGACATCAATGTAAGCAACAAGAAATATAAAAATCAAGGGAACTATGACATTACCAAAGGAGGACAATAATTTTTCAGCAGTTGACTCACAGAAATGAGTATCTGCAAATTTCTGGACAAAATATTTAAAATATTTTTTAAGTAAGTGCAGAGAGCTACAGGAGAATGCAGATAGACAACTATATCAGGAAAACAGTACATGTAAAAAATAAGGTCAACAGAAGAGAGATAAAAAGAATCAAACAAATTCTGGAGCTAAAGAATAAATAAATGATATAAAATGCAATAGAGAACATTAACAATCAGAACAAAGAGTCTGTGAAGTTAAAGACAGACCATTTTAAAATTTTCAAATGAAAAAATTCTAAGAAACAAAAATAAAAAAAAATAAAAAAAGGGAAAAGAATGTGCCAGAGTTAAGAAAATCTATGGGATATATGGAACATCATCATATGCCCCAATATACACATATTGGGAACAAGAAAAAAAGAAAGAATTTAAAAAATGACAGAAAGCTTACTTAATAAAATAATGACTGAAGATTGTCCAAATCTGAGAAGAGATACGGACATCTAGATATATCAAACACAAATATTTATAAACAAAGTAAAGCCAAATATATCTTCTCTGAGACACACTGTAATCAAACTGTCAAAAATTAAAGACAAAGATAGAATTTTTCGAGCATAAAAAAAGGAGAGATTTATCATATCTAAAGGAAACTCCAGAATGCTTTCTGCCAATTTCTCAGCAGAAATCTTGCAGGCCATAAGAGTGGAGTAAAATGTTCACACTGCAGAAAGAAAGAAACTACCAATCAGGAATACTTTATCTGGCATATCTTTTCTTCAGAAATGAAGGATAAATAAACACTCTCCAAGACAAACAAGAACTGAGGGAATTTATCACCACTAAACCTGCCTTATAGGACATCCTAAAGGAAGTTTTTCAAACTGAAACAAAAATATGCTAATTAGTAAAATGAAAGTATAAATATCATTGGTAAAGGTAAATATATATTCAAATTTATAATGCACTAACACTATAATTATGATGTCTAAATTTCTTTTAACTCCAGAACAAAGATTAAAAGACAAAAGTATTAAAAATACCTCTAGGTACAATAATTTTTTAACAGAGAATATAAAAACATCTAAATCATGACATCAGAAAACAATCTGAAGGGTGAATAAAAGAGTAGATGTATGTAGGTGATAGACATTAATTTGTTAAAGGCTTAAAATAGACTGTTATAACTATAAAAATGTTTTCTATAAGTTTATGGTAACCGAAAAGCAAAACCTATAGGAGATACACAAAAAAATAAAGAGAAAGGTGTCAAAGCATAGACTATAATCATAAGTCAAAAGGAAACACAGTGAGAAAGAAAAATGAGAATAAAGGAACAACAAAAAAGAAGACACCTAAACAATTTCTTTACATGTAAATCAATTAAATTCTCTAGTCCAAAGACATAGAGTAAATGAATGGATAAAAGCAAAGCAATTTCCCACTACATAGTGACTACAAAGAGACTCATCTCAGCATGAAGGACACACACAGGCTAAAAGAAAAGGAATGGAGAAAGTTATCTCACATAAATGGAAACAAAAAGTGAGTAGGGGTCGCTATACTTACATAAGACAAATAAGCTTTAGGATAAAAATGTGCCAAGAATTAAAGGGAAATTAAAAAAAAAACTTGATGAAAATGAAAACATTACATACAAAAATATATCAGATACATTAAAAAACAATTGTAAGAGAGAAGTTTATAGCAATAAATTGCTAAATTAAAAAAAGTAATTTATAGATTCAATACTACCCCCATTTAATTTCTTCCCAGAATTGAAAAAAAAAAAAAACATCAAAACAGCATGGTACAGTCACCAAAACAGAAATATCGACCAATGGAACAGAACAGAGATCTCAGAAATAATATCACACATCTGCAACCATCTGATCTTTGACAAACCTGACAAAAACAAACAATGGGGAAATAATTCCCTATTTAATAAATGGTATTGAATAAACTGGCTGGTCATATACAGAAAGCTGAAACTGGATCCCTTCCTAATACCTTATACAAAAATTAACTCCAGATGGATTAAAGATTTAAATGTAAGACCTAAAACCATAAAAACCGTATAAAAAAACCTAGGTAATACCATTCAGGACATAGGCATGGACAAGGACTTCATGACTAAAACACTGAAAACAATGGCATCAAAAGCAAAAATAGACAAATTTGATCTAATTAAACTAAAGAGCTTCTGCACAGCAAAAGAAACTATCATCAGAGTGAACTGGCAACCAACAGAATGGGAAAACAATTTTGCAATTTTCCCATCTGACAAAGGGCTAATATCCAGAATCTATGAAAAATTTAAACAAATTTATAAGAAAAAAAAAACAAAAACCTCATCAGAAAGTAGGCAAAGGATATGAAGAGACATTTCTCAAAGAAAAGACATTTATGCAGCCAACAAACATATATAAAAAAACTCATCATCAATGCTCATTAGAGAAATGCAAATCAGAACTACATTTAGATACCATCTCACATCAGTTAGAATGATCATTACAAAATCAGAAAACAACAGATGCTGGAGAATATATGGAGAAATTTTACACTGTTGGTGTGAGTGTAATTAGTTCAACCATTGTGGAAGACAGTGTGGCAATTCCTCAAGGATCTAGAGCCAGAAATACCATTTGATCCAGCAATCCCATTACTGGGTATATACCCAGATGATTATAAATCACTCTACTATGAAGACACATGCACACATATGTTCACTGTAGCACTATTCACAATAGCAAAGACTTGGAACCAACCCAAATGCCCTTCAAAGATAGCTTGGATATAGATATGTGGCACATATTTACCATGTAATACTATGCAGCCATGAAAAGGATGAGTTCATGTCCTTTGCAAGGACATGGATAAAGCTGGGAACCATCATTCCCAGCAAAATGACACAAGAACAGAAAACCAAATACCACATGTTCTTACTCATAACTGGGTATTGAACAATGAGAACACGTGGACATGAGATGGAGGGAACATCACACATCAGGGCCTGTTGGGGAGTAGGGGGCTAGGGGAGGGATAGCAGGGGTGGGTCATAGGGTGATGGATGCAGCAAACCACTATGGCACATGTATAGCTATGTAACAAATCTGCATGCTCTGCACATGTACCCCAGAACTCATAATAATAATAATGATAAAGAAAAAGGAAAAAGAAAGATATTAAATAAGCAAAATAACTTTACTCCTAAAGATACTAGGAAAAAATATAACTAAGTCAGACCAAAATTAATGGATGGAAGAAAATAACAAAGATCAGAGTAGAAATAAATAAAATCATGATTTGAAAAATAATAGAACAGATAAACCAAAGCAAGTTTAGTATTTTTTAAAAGATAAAATTAACATACCTTTAATTACTATAAGCAAGAAAAAAATTCAAAGGCTCAGATAAAATCAGAAATGTAAAAGTAGACATTACAAATGATACCACAGAAACACAAAAGATTATTTAAAAAAAAAACACTGCAAACATAATTTGGACATAAATGGGATGACCTACAGGAAGTAAACAAATTTCCAAAACTCAATTATTAAGAAATACAAAAACTTTAATAGACTAATAGTAATTAAGGAGATTGAATCAATAATAAAGATTCTCACATCTTAAAAAAAAGGCCTAAGACCTATGGCTTCCGCCTGACATTTACAGAATTATTCATCCCAACCTTTCTAATTCTTCTAAAAAAAAACTGAAGAAGAAGTACTACTGTAAGATCTAGCTAGAACAATTAGGAAAGAAAAAGAAATTAGAGGCATCCAACTCAGAAAAAGAAAGAAAAATATCTCTGTTTTCATATTACACAATTTTATATGTGGAAAAGCCTAAAGGTATTACCTAATGATTTGAACCAATAAATTAATTCAGTAAAGTTACAGTATACAAAATCATCTTACAATTATCAATTGTGTTTCTATATACCAACAACCATCTAAAAATTAATTATGAAAAATTCCTATCCATGATAACATCAAAAAGAATAAAATACTTCAGCATTGCTATAGTTTCGATGTTTGTTCATCCAAACTTCATGTGGAAATGTGATTCCCAGTGTTGAAGGTGGGGCCTAATAGTAGGTATTTAGGTAATGAAGGCAGAATTCCTCATGAGTGGCTAAGTGACATTTTACTAGTAATGAGTGAGATCTTCTTAGTTCCCATGAGATCTAGCTGTTAGAAAACAAACAATCCCATCAAAAAGTGGGTTAAGGACATGAATAGACAATTCTCAAAAGAAGACATACAAATGGCCAACAAACACATAAAAAAATGCTCAACATCACTAATGATCAGGGAAATGCAAATCAAAACCACAATGCCATATCACCTCACTCACACAAGAATGGCCATAATCAAAAAATCAAAAAACAGTAGATGTTGGCATGGATGAAGTGAACAGGGAACACTTCTACACTGCTGGTGGGAACATAAACTAGTATGGCCACTCTAAAAAACTGTGGGGATATTCCTCAAAGAACTAAAAGTAGAACCACCATTTGATCCAGCAGTCCCACTACTGGGTATGTACCCATAGGAAAATAAGTCATTATTCAAAAATGATACTTGCACACACATGTTTATAGCAGCACAATCCACAACTGCAAAATCTGGAACCAACCCAAATGCCATCAATCATCCACAATGAAACACCAATCAATGAGTGGATAAAGAAAGTCTGGTGTATATATACAATGTAATACTAACAGCCACATAATGGAATGAATCAACAGCATTTGCAGGATGAGATTGGAGACTATTATTCTAAGAGAAGTAACTCAGGCATGGAAACCCAAACATGTATGTTCTCAGTGATACATGGGAGCTAAGCTGTGAGAACTCAAAGGCATAAGAATTATGCAATGGACTTTGGGGACCTGGGGGGAAGAGCAAGGTAGGGGTGAGGGATAAAAGACTACAAATATGCACAGGTGATGACTGCACCAAAATTTCACAAAGCACCACTAAAAGACTTACTCATGTAACCAAATACATCCTGTACACCAATAACTTATGGAACAATGAAAATTAAGAAAGAGAGTCTGGCACCTGCCTCTCTCTCTCTAGCTTCCTCTCCCACAATGTCATCTCTATATGTGCCAACTCTCTACCTTCCACCGCTAATGGATGCATCCTGAAGCCTTCACGAGAAGCGGATCCTGATGCCATGCTTTTTGTATAGCCTGTAGAACCATAAGCCAAATAAATATATTTCTTTATAAATTACTCAGTCTCAGGTATTTCTTTAAAGCAAAAGAAAATGGACTAAGATAGGCTTAAATTTAACCAAAAAGGTGAAAGTTCTGTACACTGAAAACTGTTACTGTTAGTTTATACTGATTTAATCTTCTTACTGACGACTGATTCTGCAGTATTAGTTGTAATGTCTCCTCTTTCATTCTGATTTTATTTATTTGAGTTTTTGGGAAGACCTAGATTCAAGTAAGTCACTTTCCCAAATTCCCCATATCTTGATACTATCATCTTGGGGTTTAAGCTCCTTTTAGAGTGCCAGATACATTCAAACCATAGAGTATGTGGAATTTAACTGAAAGGTGAACTCATAAAGAGAGTAGAATGATGGTTATCTAAATTAATGATACACACTATACTTCAGATTCAAGAGGCTCACAGAACACAAAGTAGTACAAATATACTAAAAATTTATAGCTAGACATATGACATTCTTAATAAATTTAAAAGACTACTTTTTTAAAAGTAGCCATAGTAACATTGTAAAAGGTGAAATTTGACATGGCATTTATTGGTGAAGTATGTTGAATCATCAACCAGGATAGACAAGTTGTCAATTTTCAGTTTATTATCCAAATTTTCTTCAGCATCACATAATATATCATCAATATGTTGACCTATTATACTATTTGAGAAACAACTTTTCAACTCATCATACTGCATCTTATTCAACATTTTAGTAATTACAATTTTGTATAGTAACATTAATAGTTTCACACCAATGATGTGGCTGCTTGTTATCTGGGTGATAACTTCTGTTACTAAATACCTTGTATTTTGTGCCTTTTTATTTAATTTTTTTTTTCAAAAATAAGAACTTCACTGTGCTTGTTTAAATAGTAAAATAGCTCCTTTAAGAAAACATGAACAGACCAATAATAAGTAATGAGATCAAAGCAGTAACTTTCCTATCAGAGGAAAGCTCAGCATCTGATGGCTTCTCAGCTGAATTCTACCAAACATTTTTAAAAGAATGAATACCAATTCTACTCAAACTATTCTTAAAAGAAATAAGAAGCAGCAATATTTTTAAACTCATTCTATCAAGCTAGCATCATCCTGATACAAAAATCAGTCACATATCCAACAAAGAAAGAAAGCTACAGACTAACATCTCTGATGAACAAAGATGCAGAAATCCACAGAAAATGTTAGAAAACTGAATTCAACAACATATTAAATTTAACAACACATTCGCCATAATAAAGTGGATTCATCTCAAGGATGGAAGAGTGTTTCAACAAATGCAAATCAATAAATACAACATATTACATTAACAGAATCAAGGACCAAAACAACATAATCATTTCAATAGTTGCTGAATGAGCATTTGACAAAATTCCACATACATTTGTGACAAAAACTCTCAACAAACTGGACATAGAAGGAAAACACTCAAAAACAAAACAAAACCAAACAAATAAAGGCCATGAATGACAAATCCACCACTAAGATCATATGGAGAAAATTGGAAACCTTTTCTCTAAGATCTGGGACAAAACAAGGATGCTCACTTTTATTCAGATTAGTGCTGGAAGTCCTAACCGATCAATTAGGCATAAGAAAAAAATAAAGGACACCCAGATTGGACAGGAAGAACTGAAATTATCCTTGTCAACAGATGGCATAATCTTATATTTAGAAAACCCAAAAGATTCCACACAAAAAACCTGTTTTAACTGATAGACAAATTCAGTAAAGTTGCAGGATACAAAATCAACATAACAGAATTAGCAGCATTTATATATGCCAACAGCTAACAATCTAAAAAGGTATTCAAGAAAGAAATCCAATTTGTAATAGCTACAAAAAAATACCTAAAAATAAATTTTATAAAAGAAGTGAAAAATCCCTACAAGCAAAATTCAAAACACTGATGAAAGAAATTGAGAAGGACACACACACACAAAAATACAATGACATCCATGCTCATGGATTGGAAGCATTAATAGTTAAAATGTTCATAATACTCAAAGTTACTTACGAATTCAATGCAAATCCTATCAAAACACCAAGGATTCTCCAAAGAAATATTTTAAAATTATCACATTTATATGGAACTGCAAAAGACTCAGAATAACCCAAGCAATCCTCAGCAAAAAGAAGAAAGCTGAAGTCATCATGCTATATGACTTCAAAATATGCTACAAGTTCATTTTAATTCAAACAGCATGGTGCTTGAATAAAATCAGACACATGGCCCAATCAAGCAGAATAGAGAACCTAGAGATAAATTTCACATTTTCTACTAATTTGTTTTTGACAAAGACACCAAAAATATATATTATGAAAAAAACAGTCCCTACAATAAATGGTGCTAGGTAAACTGCTGGATAAATATATGCAGAAGTATGAAGCTAGACTCCTATCTCTCATGATATAAAAAAATCATATCAAAATTCATTAAAGCCTTAATTCTAAGACTTGAAACTGTGAAACTACCAGGAAACACTGAAAACCCTTTAGGGCATTATTCTAGGTAGAGAGATTTTTGGGTAAGACCTCAAAAGCACAGGTAACAAAACCAAAAATACACAAATGGGATGATATCAAGCTAAAAAGCTTCTGCACTGCCAAGGAAATAATCAACAAAATGAACAGAACACTCACAGAGTGGAAGAAAATATTTGTGAAATATCATCTGACAATGGTTTAATAACCAGAATATTTAAGAAACTCAAACAACTTAACAGCAGAAAATGAATAATCCAATTAAAAGTGGACAAAAGATCTGAGTATCCATTTCTCAAAGGAAGACATACAAATAGCTAAGTTATATGAAAAAATGCTCTATATCACAAATCACCAGGGAAAGGCAAATCAAAACCACACTGAAATATTATCTTACCTTTTTTAGAATGGCTAATATTAAAAAAGTGAAAAACTAACAGAGGCTGGCGAGGATGTGGAAAAAATGCAGCTCTTGTACACTATCAGTGGGAATATAAGTTAGTACATTAGTGTATAGTGACTCTTATGGAAAATAGTATGGAGTTTTCTCACAAAACTAAAAACAGAAGTTTTATATGCTCTAGCAATCCTACTACTGGATATTTATCCACAGAAAAGAAATCAATATATCAAAAAGATACCTGCACCCACATGTTTTTTGCATCACTATTGTGTTCACCAACAGATGAATGAACAAAGAAAATGTGGTACATATACAAAACTGAATTTAGCCATAAAAAATGAATAAAACTCTCATTTTTTGCTGCAAACTTGTCATTTGCAGCAAGATGAATGTAATTGGAGGTTATTGCATTAAGCTAAGTAAGCCTATCACAGCAAGACATATAACACATGTTCTTATTCATATGTAGGAGCTACAAATGTGGATCTTTGTAGAAAGTTGATAGGTGGTTAACTGGCTGAGAAGGGTGGGAGAAAAGTGGGAAGAAGAGTGGTTGCTCAATAGATAAAAAGATACAATTAGATAGAAGAAATAAACTCTATTGTTTTCTAGTATAGTAAATGGGCAACTATAGTTAACATACCTCCCCTCCAGCAAAAATATAATTTGTTGCATAGTCAAAATTGCTGGAGGAAGGGTATTGGAATGTTTTCAACATAAAGAAGGAGTGAGTGTTTGGGAAGATGAATGTCTCAATTGCCCTGGTTTGATCATAGTACATTGCATGTATATATCAAACTATCACATGTGTCCCAGACAGATGTACAACTATTATGCATCAATTCTTAAAAAAAAAAGCACTTTTAATTGTCAAATGCCTGTGAATTGTGATTAAGTGTTCTTCCTACTTAAATCATGCTGCATTAGTATGTTGTTTCCCACATACAGCACATAATGGAATAGGATAATTTGAATTATCATCCTTTCTTATGCCATATGCGCTCAAAAGTTGCATTCATTATGAACCTGTCATAATTTGTGTATGTCCCTTATATCGCTAGTGCGTTGAAATGACTCAGAAGATTTTAATTCATCAATAATTTTCTAAATAAGAACTTCATTGGGTTATAATTTACATACCATAAAATTCAACACTTTAAAGTATACACATCAGTGATTTTTAGTATATTCAAGAAGTTGTTCAATTATTCATTATTACATTTATCATATTTGGCAAAAAGGAAATCTTTTTCAATATCACAACACATATGTAAAAGTAACCTAATTGGACAATCAGACATATTTCAAAATACATGTTCTAATAAAATACAAAACAGAATATTGTAAAAAAATTTAAAATATGTTAATTTAATACACTACTAAAAATATAAAACCTTAACATATGTTTTAATTCTGACATCCAAACTAAGTTTTCAGAACATTGTGGACAGTATAGAAGGGGGAAGATAATAAAAGCAGCACATACAACTTGTAACTTTAAAAATGAGTACTTCCCAGCCAGGTGTAGTGGCTCATGCCTGTAATCCCAGTACTCTGGAAGGCTAAGGCGGGCATATTACCTGAGGTCAGAGTTGGAGCCAGCCTGACCAACATGGAGAAACACAGTCTCTATTAAAAACAACAAAATTAGCCAGGCATAGTGGTATGTGCCTGTAATCCCAGCTACTCAGGAGGCTGAGGAAGGAGAATCACTTGAACCCAGGAGATAGAGGTTGTGGTGAGCTGACATCAAGCCATTGCACTCCAGCCTGGGCGACAAGAGCAAAACTCCCTCCAAAAAAAATTTTTTTAAGTGAATATTTTCCTTTGACTTTTCACATACATTGAGACAACCTGTTTGTTTGCATAAAAGGAGATTAGGGAAGTAATTTATGAAAGAGAAACTGAGGCCACTAGCCTACCATACTCCCCTCGTGCATTACAGTGCTCACTTCTACATCATATCTATAATTAAATCCATATGTCATTAAAATCTGAGAATAAATTCAACCAACTGACTTCTTTCTACTTTACACTATCCTAGAGGACTACAAAACCACTAAAACTTTGCTAATGAGGTTTCTCAGTAACTCTCATCACTGCAAGTGCCAGTATCACACAACTTGTGATGTTAAAAAAAAATCTATATATTTATTCAATTGCCACCTCTTGCAGAACCATTACTGACATCTCACTGAACTTTAAGTTTCCATGTAACCACAGTTGAGTGGCAAGCACTAGAGATATAGTACTACATTTGTTCTTTGCCTAGATCTTTTTCATGTGTAAAGGGTGTTCTTTGCAGGCTTCTGTTTCTGATTGATTTTCTATACTGACCCTCTCTTTCCTCTGTCACTGTCAACTTCCTTGACTTTTTCTTTCTCCATCCTTAAGCAGTATTTTAAAAGTCTAAAGTAATTACTTAAACAGTTAAGATGAGTAACCAACTCAAGACTTGGTATAACCATTAGAATTCTTGATGATTACTTACATCAATGGTATTTGTAAATGTAACAATATTCACTGGAAATGGGATAATTTGTAAAGCATGATGACAGCTCTTTCATCACATATCATATTAGAATGTGTTTATAATCTATCAGTACCTTATTATGATTAGGTTGAGAGATTTAATTAGAAATTTATACTTTCTCTTGGCAGATTTTATGAAATGTCTACTTAGTGGTCTATACTATTTTAAGCCTTTGAATGTATAGTAATGACTAGGAACCCTTGAGTTCCCTTCTCTCAAGGAGATTATATTCCAAAAATGCAAGAAAATTCACATAGCATTCTCTTTTATTGAGAAATGTCCTTTCTTAGCCCCTGATCAGGTTCTTCATGTTTTATTTTCTTCTTTATAGCAGGCCAAGGGATGGATCCTGTTTCCTTTTTTATTAGGTATCAACAATTCTAGCCCTTTCCATTCATTCTAGCTGCAAAAAGGAATGCAATTGCTCTTCACTGCTTCTTTCCTTGTGACATTAAGTATTCAAGAATCATTAAGTTTTGGAATTTTGGTAGTATTCCAAATATGGAATATATGGAAGAGGTGACAGTAAGTTTGATTTATCAGTAACACTGGCTGCTTTAACAAATAACCCCCAAGACCTCATGGGCTTATTTCTTGCTTAAGTGAAGAATAGAAGAGCAGCCCTGAGAATCTATGCCTTTTTTCCAAGGACTGAATCAGAGACTCAAACTCTTTTCACATAGTGGCTTTACTATTTACAACATTTTGACTTCAACATAAGTGTGTTTTTCTCTATCAATTTGGCACAATGAAAAATAATATGAAGCATCCTGAATAAAAGGTATATTTTTTTTTAGAAATCAGTTTTGTAAATGATGCACATACTTCTGCTCATATTCCATCTTCTAGGACTTAGTCTATGACCATACCTATTTGGATGATTAATTTATGTGTAATCTTGATTAGGACATTGGTGCTAAGATTAAACATTTCTGTATTTGTCTGTGAGAATGTTTCCAGGTAAGATTAGTTTTGAATGTATACATTTAGTAAAAGGAGACTGTCCTTCCCAATGTGGGTGGGCATCATTCAATCCACTGAAAGCCTAAATGGAAGGAAAGGTGAAGGAAGGAGGAATTTGCACCTTTTTTTCCTGCCTCACTGCTTGACCAGGGACATTCATTCATCTTCCCTTGGACTAGGGCTTACATGATCAGTTTTTAGGCAGACTGAATTACAACACTAGATTGCCTGGGTCTCCTGCTTGCAGACAGATCCCCTGGACTTCTGAGATTTTGTCACCACCAGGTCTACCTTACAAGAGCTCCTGAAAGAGGCACTACACATAGAAAGGAACAACCAGTAGCAGCCACTCCAAAAGCATACCAAATGGTAAAGAGCATCAACAAAATGAAGAATCTGCATCAACTAATGGGAAAAACAGCCAGTTAGCATCAAAATGGCAGTATCAAATTCACACATAACAATATTAACCCTAAATGTAAATGGGCTAAATGCACCAATCAAAAGACACAGACTGGCAAATTGGATAAAAAGCCAAAACCCATTGGCGTGCTGTATCCAGGAAACCCATCTCACATGCAAGGATACATAAAGGCTCAAAATAAAGGGATGGAGGAAGATTTACCAAGCAAATGGAGAGCAAGAAAAAGCAGGAGTTGCAATTCTCGTCTCTGATAACAGACTTTAAAACAACAAAGATCAAAAGAGACAAAGAAAGACATTACATAATGATAAAAGGATCAATACGACAAGAAGAGCTAATGATCCTAAATATATATGGACCCAATACAGGAGCACCCAGATATATAAGGCAAGTTCTTAATGACTTAGAAAGAGACTTAGACTCCCACACAATAATAGTGGGAGACTTTAAGACTCCACTATCAATATAGACATATCAACCAGACAGAAAATTAACAAGGATATCCAGGACTTGAACTCAGACCTGGAACAAGCAAACCTGATAGACATTTACAGAATGCTCTACCCCAAATCACAGAATATACATTCTTCTCAGCACCACATCACACCTACTCTAAAATTGACCACATAATTGGAAGTAAAGCACTCCTCAGAAAATGCAAAACCACTGAAATCATAACAAACAGCCTCTCAGACCATAGTGCAATCAAGTTAGAACTCAGAATTCAGAAACTAACTCAGAACCGCACAGCTTCATGGAAACTGAACAATTGGCTCTTGAATGTTGACTGGATAAACAGTGAAATGAAGGCAGAAATAAAGAAGTTTTTCAAAACCAACGGGAACGAAGACACAACATACCTGAATATCTGGGACACATTTAAAGCAGTATCTAGAGGAAAATATATAGCAATAAGTTCCCACATGAGAAGAGTGGAGAGATCCAAATTGACACCCTATTGTCAAAATAGAAAGAGCTAGAGGAGCAAGACAAAAAACACTCAAAACCTAGCAGAAGACAAGAAATAACTAAGATCAGAGCAGAACTGAAGGAGATAGAGACACCAAAAACCCTTCAAAAAATCAATAAATCCAAGGGCTGGTTTTTCAAAAAGATCTACAAAATAGACAGACCACTGACCAGATTAATAAAAAAGAAACGAGAGAATAACCAAATAGATGCAATAGAAAACAATAAAAGGGAAATCACCACAGATCCCACAGAAATTTAAACCATCATCAGAGAATATTACAAACAACTCTATGCACATAAACTAGTAAACCTGGAAGAAATGGATGAATTCCTGGATACTTGTGTCCTCCCAAGCCTAAATCAGGAAGAAGTCGAAACTATGAATAGACCAATAACAAGATCTGAAGTTGAGGTAGCAATTAAGAGCCTACCACACAAAAAAAGCCCAGGTCCAGATGGGTTCACAGCCTGATTCTACCAGACACACAAAGAGAAACTGTTACCATTCCTTCTGAAACTATTCCAAATAATCCAAAAAGAGGGAATCCTTCCCAAATCATTTTATGAGACCAACATCATCCTGATACCAAAAACCACAGAGACTCAACAAGAAAAGAAAACTTCAGGCCAATATCCATGATGAACAAAGATGCAAAAATCTTCAATAAAATACTGGCCAGCCGATTGCAACAGCACATCAAAAAGCTTATCCACCATGATGAAGTAGGAGTCATCCTGGGGATACAAGACTGTTTCAACATACACAAATCTATAAACATAATTCACCACATAAACAGAACCAAAAACAAAAACCACATGATTATCTCAATTGATGCAGAGAAGGCATTTGACAAAATTCAACAGCCCTTTATGCTAAAAACCCTCAATGAACTCAGTATTGATGGAATGTATCTCAAAATAATAAAAGCTATTTACAGCAAACCCACAGCCACTATCATACTGAATGGGCAAAAACTGGAAGCATTCCCTTTGAAATCTGGCACTAGACAAGGATGCCCTCTCTCACCACTCCTATTCAATATAGTACTGGAAGTCCTAGCCAGAGCAATCAGGCAAGAAAAAGAAATAAAGGGTATTCAAATAGGAAAGGAGGAAGCCAAATTGTCTCTATTTGCAGATGACATGATAGTATATGTAGAAGACTCCATTGTCTCAGGCCCAAATCTCCTGAAACTGATAAGCAAATTCAGCAAAGTCTCAGGATACAAAATCAACGTGCAAAAATCACAAGCATTCCTATACACCAATAACAGACTTAAAGAGAGCCAACTCAAGAACGAACTGCCATTTACAGTTGCTACAAAGAGAATAAAATACCTAGGAATGCAACTAACAAGGAACATAAAGGACCTCTTCAAGGAGAACTACAAACCACTGCTCAATGAAATAAGAGAGGACACAAACAGCTGGAGAAACATTCCATGCTCATGGTTAGGAAGAATCAATATCATGAAAATGGCCATACTGCCCAAAGTAATTTACAGATTCAGTACTATCCCCATCAAGCTACCAATGACCTTCTTCACAGGACTGGAAAAAACAAGCAATGGGGAAAGGACTCCCTGTTTAATTAATGGTGTTGGGAAAACTGGCTAGCCACGTGCAGAAAGCAGAAACTGGAACCCTTCCTGACACCTTACACTAAAATTAACTCCAGATGGATTAAAGACTTAACATAAGACCTGGCACCATAAAAACCATAGAAGAAAATCTAGGCAAAACCATTCAGGACATAGGATTAGGCAAGGACTTCATGAATAAAACACCAAAAGCATTGGCAACAAAAGCCAAAATAGACAAATGGGACCTAATCAAACTCCACAGCTTCTGCACAGCAAAGGAAACAATCACTAGAGTCAATCGGCAACCAATAGAATGGGAAAACATTTTTGCAGTTTACCCATCTGGCACCGGGCTGATATCCAGAATTTACAAAGAACTCAGCCAGATTTACAAGAAAAAAACAAACAAGACCATTCAAAAATGGGCAAAGGATATGAACAGACACTTTACAAAAGAAGACATACATGAGGCCATGAAACATATGAAACAATACACATCAATACTGGTCATTAGAGAAATGCAAATCAAAACTGCATTGAGATACCATCTCATGCCAGTTAGAATGGTGATCATTAAAAAATCTGGAGACAGCAGATGCTGGAGAGGATGTGGAGAAATAGAAGCACTTTTACACTGCTGGTGGGAGTGTAAATTAGTTCAACCATTGTGGAAGACAGTGTGGCGATTCTCAAGGACCAAGAAATAGAAATTCCATTTGACCCAGCAATCCCAATACTGGGTATAAATATCCAAAGGACTATAAATTATTCTACTATAAGGACACATGCACACAAATGTTCATTGCAGCAGTGTTTACAATAGCAAAGACCTGGAACCAACCCAAATGCCCATCAATGATAGACTGGACTGGGAAAATGTGGCACATATATACCATGGAATAGTATGCAGCTATAAAAAATGATGGGTTTGTGTCCTTTGTAGGGACATGGATGAATCTGGAGAACATCATTCTCAGCAAACTGACACAAGAACAGAAAATGAAATAGCGCATGTTCTCACTCATAGGCAGGTGATGAACTATGAGAACACATAAACACAGGGAGGGGAGTACTACACACTGGGGTCTATTGGGGGGAATAGGGGAGGGGCAGCGAGGGTGGGGAGTTGGGAAGGGATAGCATGGGGAGAAATGCCAGATGTGGTGAAAGGGAGGAAGGCAGCAAATCACACTGCCACGTGTGTACTTATACAATTATATTGCATGTTCTGCACATGTACCCCAAAATCTAAAATGCAATAAAAAAACAAGATCAAAAATAAATCTCCCCTCAGGGCAAAGACTGAGAAATGAACATCTCTCATTGGACGAAAAAGAGAGAGGGGAGGCGATAAGGAAGAAATCACAAACTCCAGTCTTCCAAGCCAGCAGCAGCACCCCTCCCTGGTCCCCTTTCACTACGTGGAAGCTGTACTTTGTTATGCTTAATAAACTGCATCACTGTGCACTCTTTTATTCTGTGAATTCTATTCAAGCTGTAACACTCACTGTAGCACTAGGGCCCACTCTTTCATTCTTGAATTGATTCCAAAACCAGACAAAACACAACAGAATAAAATTACAGAACAGTATCCCTGATAAACATAGATGCTCAACAAAACACTGGCAAATCAAATCAACAGCACATAAAAAAGATATACCAGGATATAAGGAAGATTCAACATATAGAAATCAATGAATTTGTCATAACATTAAACAAAGAACAAAAATCTTATAATTATCTCACTAGATGTAGAAAAAGTATTTAATAAATTCAACATACCTTCATGATAAAAACACTCAACAAATTAGGCATAGAAAAACCCACCTCAACACAGTAAATGCCAAATATGACAAACCCACATATAACTCATAATGAATAATATAATGGTGAAAGCCTTTGTTCTAAGAAATGTAACAAGAAAAGGATGCCCACTTTCACTACGTTTATTCAACATAGTACTAGAAGTCTTAGCCACAGCAATTAGGAAAGAGAAAAAATATAAAGTACATACAAATTGGAAAAGATGAAATCAAATTGTCTGTTTTTGCTGACAACATGATCTTACTTATAGAAAATCTACAGAATCCCCTGTAAAACACTTAGAACTGATACATTAATTCAGTAAAAATGCTGGTTAAAAATTTAACGTACAAAATTTATTTGCATGCTTATACACAAACAATGAACTATAAAAAAGAGGTCAATAAAGCAATCTTATTTAGAAGAGTGACACAAAATACCTAGGAATAAATTTAACCAAGATGATGAAATCGCTCTACAATAAAAGCTATGAAATACTGATCAAAGAAATTGAAAATGCACAAATAATGGAAAGCCTTCTCATGCTTGTGAATTGGGAGCAATATTGATAAAATTATCTAACTGTCCACAGCAATCTATAGACTTGTAATCCTTATAAATCTACCAATAACATTTTTCACAGATATAGAAAAATGAAGCAATTGTAAAATTTGTGTGGAGCCACAAAAGACCCCCAAAAGCCAATTAAACTCCAAACAACAAAAAGAGCAATGCTGGAGGCATCACATTACATGTCTTCAAAATATACTATAAAGCGTTAGTAAACAAATTGGCATAATATCATTGTAGAAAAAGATACATGGATGTTGAGATTCACTTGGGATGGCTATACAAGGATAAGAAAAAAAAGGCATTACAGGCCAAAGCCAAGCAGCCAAGCAAAAGAAAAAAAAAAAATTGAAAAAAAGCCATGGCAGGAAAGCTCCACCCAAGGCCAGCAGCTGCAGCCAGGTAGGGGAAGCAAGCAGCACAAGCAGAAAGTAGTGAGTAGCACCTGGGCAGGGCCAGCTTGGGGACCTGTGCTGCTCTCCACAGATGCCCCACAGTGAAATCTCGTGTGTTCTTTGTATACAAGCAACATCCCAAATTGTAATTCTCTGCTAAAATTTAAGTAAGATTTAAGAATTTATATGATCCTTTTCAAATATTAGTCATTGTTTTTATTTCAATCCAACCCCTAACATGGCTCTTTTAAAATTTAAGTAAAACAGTAACCTCTGAAAGGAGAAAAATTACAGCTAGCCCATGTATTAGTAAGGAGCAATTAAAAGCCAGTCATATAGTTTTGCTCCTCAGTAAAAAAAAATTTCCTAATTAATTATCAAGTTGCAAAATCTGTTTTCGATCTTAAAAGGCAACACTACTAAGACATGCCTTATTTATGCTTAATTTTAAAAATTTACATAATACATTTCTAACAGCTATAAAAATGCTCGATGAATTAATCAAAAAAGCATTTAAAAGCTAAGCATGTAAAACCACACATTATCCTTTAAAGGAAAACTTTAAGCCAAATTAAACAATATTTGTTAAATTAAAAAGTAAAAATGTTGTGCCCATTCTCAGTAAAAGAAATTTGTGTGTAAGTGTGGTAAAAACATATGCATATAAAAAGGATTTGAGATAGTCTTTGCTCTACTATTTTTTTTTTTCCTGTGGTGTATGTACTACAGAAGCCAGAAGCTGCCTTGCTCTACTATTAAGTAACTGTTTTCAGAACAGTTTGCCAGTTTAAAGTCCACAAACTTGGTCAGCCTAAAAATTTAACTGCAAAATTTAAGCTGTTCTTCTGCGGCTCTAAGCACATGGTTAACATATATTATTCATTGCAGCACTGTTTACAATAGCAAAGACCTGAAACCAACCCAAATGCCCATCAGTGATAGACTGGACTGGGAAAATGTGGCACATATACACCATTGAATATTATGCAGCAATCAAAAATGATGAGTTCGTGTCCTTTGTAGGGACATGGATGAATCTGGAGAACATCATTCTCAGCAAACTGATACAAGAACAGAAAATGAAATACCTCATATTCTCACTCATAGGTGGGTGATGTAAAATGAGAACACATGGACACAGGGAAGGGAGTACTATACACTGGGGTCTATTGGGGGGAATAGGGGAGGGACAGCGGGGGCAGGGGGAACTGGGGAGGGATAGCCTGGGGAGAAATGCCGAATGTGGGTGAAGGGGAGGAAGGCAGCAGAACAAACTGCCATGTGTATACCTATGCAACTATCTTGCATGTTCTGCACATGTACCCCAAAACCTAAAATGCAATAAAAAAAGATATATTATTTGAGTCTCTGCTTTCCAAAGATGCTTTCAGATTTCCTCTTAAAACTTCATGTTACCAATTTCAGCTTGCCACCTTAATAAATTATGCAGTCAGTTGCTAAGTTATCATCCTAATATTATCAAGATTCCTTTAAGGAAAAAACAATTTGAAGTGATATTTCACCTCCCCATACCTAATGATTTATCACTGTTTACTAATGAACCAGGTAAACAAAGAAAATCTGTAGCCTGGTAAAACCACATAATTGAGTCACCCAATCTAAGTTCACCAGAAGTCAAAAAGCTGGGATTCCAGTTATGATATTAACATTAAAACTATTTTCACTCAGCCCATGAATATAGTAAGTAACTTAGCTTGCTCAGTTTATCTATTACAAAATATTAAAACAGCTTTAACTATGTCTAATCTCAAGCCCACAGCTCACTACCTGGCCTATTAGATTATGGCAATGAGCAAGCTGACTTACAAATAGTAACATCACTGCTTAATACAAAAACAAAGATTAGACAAAGAAATAGAAAAAAAAAGAATCAGTAAGAGAGAGGGAGAGAGACAGAAAGAAGAGGCAAAGAAAGAAAGTTATGAAAAGCAAGACAAAAGAGATAAAGTAGGAAGTAGAAAGAAAAATATTTAAAAAGTTATAAGGTTGCAACTTTAGTAAGAAATGTTATAAAACAAAACTAAGTATACCTAAGTTTGTCAGTGAAAGTTGTAAAAAATGCTATAGGAGGGAATTTATGCAAGTAGGCTGTATAAATTTTGTTTTGAAAGTCTAAGCTGGTTTTAAAACATTAATTGTACAAAATAATCTGTGTGGAAATATATTCGTTAAAAGTTAAGGAAGTATCTCATTTTTTGGTAAACTAAACATTAAAATAAAGCACAAGTTGTTCTTAAAGAACTAACCTGTTTTTTACAAAGATTACAAAAAGTCTCTTAGCAAAGGCACAACCACTGCAATTTCCAGTACACCAGCACCAGCCAGGGGACTGCATCCTTATCAAAGGATGGAAAGAAAAACAAAACAAAAACTCCAGCCAGTCTAAAAAAAACCTGCAAAACAATGCAGCTTCCTCAAACCACACATGCCCCACACGTCACCTGAAGAATGCTGAAGAAGACGACACAAATGGCAAAGCAAATCCTGCTTAGAATTTATTTTTTATTCTTTCACTTTGCCTTTAACCTGTACTTGCTACACTCTATTAAGACCATCTTCTAAGCTGTATTTTTCTGCCCTGTAACCTAAACGAACACCCCTTTACAACTTCTAATAACACAACTGCTTAATTAAAGAAAAATTAACTTACCCCTAGTAAAGTTCCTCATTAATTGCATACAGTAAACTGAAATGCCAATAACACTACAGGTCAAAAGATTCACAGTTACACTTATGGCCTTTCTAGTCTCAGCCATAGTCATCTTAGCAACTGCCAAAGTAGCAGTAGCATCTATTACCAAGGCAGTACAAACAGCTGCTTTTTAAATAATCTGGCCAAAAATAATGGAAAGGTGTGCAAAATCATGTCTCCTGGTTAAACTCCCATTCCTAGGAGTTGCTCTTTAACGGGAACAGATTGTTGCCAATTGTGCTTATAAATGTCTTATGTTATTTGTTAATCCTAGCATGCAAAGCCAGAATAAAAGCAAAGACCATGTCGCCTAACAGACTCATGGCTAAATACATCAGTAACCAGCAAACAGAGACTAATTTTATTAAAAAGTAAAAGAGAGAAATCTTGAGATTCACTTGAGGTGGCTGGCAAAATATTAGAGAAAATATTAGGGAAAGTTACAAATTGTAGTCTCAAACCTTTTGGAAGGCCACAAGGTTTTATTAAAACAGGGTAACGGCAGAGGGTCCATTATGTTAGAAAAGACAAAAACCATAAAAGGCTTTCCCAGTTTAAGTCTACTTACCTCACATCCCTTTGTCTTTACTCTGTTTACTCATGTAAACTTTGTGCTGGATGGTCCTCTCAGGAGAAGATCAAAGGGAAATTACCCATTAATAGTGTTTACTCTGGGCTTCAAACTAAAGCTTTTATCATTCATATAACCACTCTTTTAACCATGTTAATTATCCACAAGTGTTAACTTAAAATGTCTGTTGTAAAATCTAACTAAATAAAATGTAACAATGGAGAGGGAGTCTTGGTCAATTGGTTACATTTCACCCTCTAAAAGCAGCCAACAACCATCCCTAGCCCACTTAAATCACTGTTATGTATAAGAGTACATTTATTCATCTATCATTATGTCAGGGTCTGCAGGCCAGATCTCCACAGGTGGTGGTAAATGTCTCACACAGACCAACAGAACAGAATAGAGAACCCAGAAATAAATCCACATATTTACAACCAAGGGAAGTCAAGAATGTATGCCAGAAAAAAACGATACCAAAGATGACCCCATAGAATGGTATTTTGCAGAGATCACTATTTGCCTCTATGTAAGTAACCTCATTAGTTATACTTCATACAGCAAGAAAACTGCAAGGCCCAGGTCAGAGTGTACGGCTGCCCTACAAGTAACACAAGGTAATACAGAGTTGGAAACATGTATTGTAACACCCAAATCTAATCATATCTCCCAGTAATGTCCCTCTCTCTGCCTTACTGGAGAAATGCCTATGGATTGGAGTGTGTTCTGAGTGCAAAAGGACTGCTCCTGTTTTAAATTCTGCTGCACTCTAGAGGTTATGACAACTGTAAAACCTTTCACATTTGCACATACCACCACTTCTCATTTCACTTCCACATCTACTTCTACCAATCCCCTACAGGCATATATAAAGCCCCAGAATTTAAAACCATCATCTGGGTCCCAGTTCACCAAAATAGCCCAATATTTTTTCATATTCTAAGCTGAGATTGATGTCCACTTTCTCAAAGGCCTAAATTGTTGGGTCTTCCACATGATAGGAACTCATTGCTACTTGGCATGACAATCTACCTGCAGATTTGGCATAGCTACTACTGTTACAAGACTTCAGGCTTCTCCTTCAGCCTTAAGACTGGGGAAGGCATGTTATGTCTCACTCAGTTCCACCCAGTTCTTCACAATTCAATGCCTTCTACCTTTGAACAAAGGTAAAATGGTGGTCCTCAGAAATTGCCCTGCACTAATATCATCATGGCATAGCCATCCTTATGACCACATTGACTGGCCAGCTAGTATATTTGGATTCAGCAACCTTACCACATGTATTTATTGCCTCAGGAGTGATGACTATATTAATTTTTTTCCCAAACCTGGTCCCTTTTATCTTACTATGAGGAAGAGAATGGTGATAAAGAGTGGTAGATTAAACTAGTTAACACTGTTTGGTGTTTGGTTAATATTTTGAATGTGTCTCTTTCAGGCATTTTTCTTCTGGAAATAATATGGAACTATAGGAAGGAAGGGAATTGAAAACAGATCCTGACTTTTTGGTCTAAAAAAATTGAAAAAAGTGGCAACATTTACTGAATTGTAAGACCATGAGAAGAAGGTTTCTTTCGTTTGTGTGTTTATTTGGCAAGTATAATGTAATTAAGACTTATTTTTTGGATCTGTTAATTTTGAGAAGTTTTTTAGGCATCCAAATGGAAATGTTGAGGAAGTAGTTAATGTTATTTCTCTGGATCTCAGAAGTGAAGTCAGAACTGTAATTTTTGATTCTTTACCATGTGGGTTTCCTTTAAACCATAGGACTTGATGAGATTATCTAGGGTGGTAATTTGGGGAAAAACGTAGAGAATGAAGACATAAAATACTGTTGGAGATCACCCTAACCACATGAACTAGGAAGAAATGGCCAATGAGGTAAATAAAAAAGCAAGAAGACCATAGTATCTTAAAAGCCAACTGAGGAACTGAGAGTATTCACTATATCAAGTTACATATAAATATCAAGTTAACTTTTCCATCTAGATGTCTCTCAACATACTGGTAAGAAAACATGTACAATTCAGCATGTTACCCTTTTTTAACATTACAAAGGACTCTGTCTGCTGTCACACTTGTGAATTATAGTGCCCACTTTTTCAAAGCTCTGGATATTACTAAGACATTTAATTGCCCAAAATCTCTAATTTCACACATTTCCTAGGTCAAAAATTCTTATAATACACAAGTATTTTATCATACACATCTGTAAAGCTCTTCTAGTTGTCTCCTTTCCAAAACATATTTGATTATGCTATCAAACACAAGGAGTAAAATCTCCTATGAGATGTGATTCTGGATAAGAGGAGACAGCTAGGGGACAGTTACAGGCTATATCATCACTAACAGGAGAGTTAGCACTTGGTGAACACAGACAAGGGAAGAGAAACAAAATCAAGCACACAAGTGGAGTTGTTAGTTTTGATAAGAAAGGAGAACTTGTAGGGCACGTTAGGAACCAGATGTAAGGCTGAGTGCCCCACAGGGTCATGGGGTGAGCCTTATGCTGTGCTGTGAGGCACAGGATCTGAGAAATAAAGAGACAGGACACAGAAGTACAGAAAAAACGCAGCTGGGCTTGGGGGGGCCACGCCACCTATAAGCAGAGTCAGGTGAAGCCCCGAATGTCCAGAAGCGTGTGTATTTATTGTATATAGGTTAGGGGGCAGGGCAGTGAATGAAATCATCTTTAAGGATAGTGATAGGATCATGAGCAATAAAATATGGGGTCCACCCCCATTAGGTCACCTAGGCCAGGAGGTGGACAGTGCACAGCAAGGGGCCCGTTCCCACGAAGGCAAGGGCTGTGCAAAGTTAGGGGTCCACCCCCATTAGGTCACTGAGGTTTGAAGGTGGGCCGTGCACAGTGAAGAGGGTGCAGTGTGCAATACTTCTATCTATGGGCAAACTACTTCTAAGAAGATTTATAGGAGGATGCTTTAAGTCACATAGCAGTGACAGAGCTATCAGGGTTACCACCACCTTCTGGCAGCTTCCAATGGGTTCTATGGGAAGATGCTTTTCAAGCAGCACAGTAGCAAAAGCTGATAAAGTTCAGTCACCAAGGTGGATTGCCATTCTGAGGGCAGCCTTCCACAAGAACTGGAGCAAGGTCCTACAACTCCTTTATAAGGAGGAGTGGCTCTCACCCCAAGCCTGCCATACAGCAGGTATCTTTACAATACTGAATGCTGCTGCCTGGGCCATGGATTCTTCTCCTGGTATAACTGTTTTTCCCTTAAATCATGCTCTGCACTTTGTCTACTTTAGGCATTCCTCTGATTATAAGCTGCTTATTCCTTAATTCATGCTCTATACTGTGTCCACTCTAGGCATTCATCCAATTAAGAACTAAGATATAATTATATGTATATATGTAGGGAAATATTCTTTAGGCACTCATACTATCAACTATTATATGATTATATATAGAAGATTATATAAAGGGATTCTTCAAGCCCTATTTCTATAAACTAATTTATGATTATGTAAAGAATTATATAAAGGAAATCGCTGAGTAGTAACACTACAAAGTGAGATACTCCTCAAGCCCTAACTTTGCCAGGGTTCTGCTTAGCTCTCATTCCTTGGTGCCTATATGGGGGGGTTACCCACAGAACTGTTATTCCTAAACATCAATAGAAAAGTTACAGTAGCAACACAATGGCCCAGAGGCACTTTTAAATGGAAAGAGGGCACTAAAGGATTTATCTTTAGACTGCCTCAGTCATTCCAGTACAGTGTAGTAGGCAGGCAGGTCGCTTAATGAAAGTAAAAGTTACCACTGGGGATTTGAAGATTGCAGAAAGCTTTTCAAAGGCCCACTGTTGGACATAGTGGAGGAAGTCAATATACACTAAATGCAAAGATCACCAAGCACAATCAAGATCCCATGCACCTTTGTGACTTTCCAAAAGGATAAATATACCTCATAATAATGGCCACCTTCTAGTGAATATTTACTATACGCTCTACTCTAACATGCCCACTTTCCATTAGTGACCTTCTTTTAATCTCAAAACAACCCCGTGAGAGAGGTGTTATCATTTTCCCATTTTAGAAAAGAGGATACTGAGGCACAGAGTGAGTAAGTAATAAGCTATCAAAGGTCACACAGCTAAGATGTGAAAAGCAATGGTTTAAATTTAGCCAGTCTGGCTTCAGAGATGAGGGTCCTGACTACTGAGCACACTGCTTCTCAAGGTTAATGTTAACTGTGTTTTGAGTCATAATACAGAGTTTAGAATGGCATTCATCCTTAGGGGCAAGAAAATGGTTTCACAAGATCATACACATATCCAAGGGAAGCCAAATAAAAAGCATTGCTCAGGGTGAGTGTTTCTTCCTGGCTACATTTGCTGAGGCTCCACCATGATCTGAAATGACGCTGTCATTTCATGCCAAATTGGAGGTAGTCGATCTGTCACAGAAAGGTTTATACTATGTTGGCCTATCGTTCTACAGATAAAAAGATGATTTGAGTCTGTAGGGTATCATTTACTAGTGTGAGATTTCCAGCATTTCAAAGAATATCAATCAGGAATCCCTGAAAGCCAAAATGTGTTTTCCTGAAGTGAGAAAGCTGGTACAATAATTCTTAAATCCTTTGTTGTTGTGGAGGAAATTTCTATGGGTTTCATCATAAAAAATATCTTATACTTCAGCTACCAAAAAACCCTATCAATCTAAGATCTAACACTAGTTTTTTATGGTTTGGTAGCTAGGTAATAAACACACACTGAAAAATGCAGTTTGAGGGGGAAAATACCTCAATAAAGAGAGTTACCCTATGGCTTAGGTGACGATCTCAAATAATATTGTGCATTTTTAAAAAACAGGCACAGGAGTTTCTAAAAAATTACAAACTTTACCACAGCTTTATGGGAGAGGTAATTTTTAGTATCTTTTTTCTTTATTCCAATACCTTGTTCAGTATTTGGCCTATACTATGTATTTAATAATTATTCAATATAGCATTCTGTGATTGAATATATAATTTTTTCCACTTTCTAATTTTTTTTTTTTTTTTGAGACGGAGTTTTGCTTTTGTTACCCAGGCTGTAGTGCAATGGCACGATTTTGGCTCACCGCAACCTCTGCCTCCTGGGTTCAGGCAATTCTCCTGCCTCAGCCTCCTGAGTAGCTGGGATTACAGGCACGCACCACCATGCCCAGCTAATTTTTTGTATTTTTAGTAGAGACTGGGTTTCACATGTTAACCAGGATGGTCTCAATCTCTTGACCTTGTGATCCACCTGCCTCGGCCTCCCAAAGTGCTGGGATTGCAGGCGTGAGCCACCATGCCTGGCCTTCTGTTTCTATTTTTAAGTTCTATCCTATATGTGGAAGACACATGGACTTCTTAAATGAACATAATTTTTGTAGTAAATGGTGTTCTATTTTCAGAAATATTACTATTTGCCCACTAAAATTTATAGATTTATGATTAGTTTATGAGATTATATGTATTTATTTGGTATGTGCATATGAAAATAGTAGCTATGCATATAGAGATATTGTTATTCAGCCGTCCAATGTTCAGGGTGACTTTGATACCTCTTAATTACCTCCTAGAAAAAATAATTCTTATAGGCCAAATTAAAACAAACACCAAAACCTATGTAATTTATAGAAGAGATCATTGGTGAAATATGGCGTAAAGAATAGGGGTCACAGAATCAAATATCTACAGATTTTTGGAAGCACTATAATAAGTGAAAGGGTTAGGTGAGGGATGGGGTAAGGGATGAAGTTTCAATGCAAAGACTGATGAGAATGTGGAGTGACAGGGATGGTTATTTTCTGGTGTTGGGAATGAAAATGACACTTTGGAAAAGTTTAGTGGTTTCTTACAAAACTAAAAACAGAATTACCATATGATCCTATAATTGAGCTCCTTGGTATTTACCCAAGTGAGTTGAAAACTTACATTCAGAAAAAAAGAAACTGTGACATAAATATTTATAATAGTTTCCTTCACAATTGCGAAAACTTGGAAGCAAACAAGATGTCTTTCAGTAGGTGAGTGGATATACAAAATATGGTACACATATTTCCTGAAATATTATTCAGTGATGAAATGAGCTGCAAAGTCACAGAAAGACACTGGAGACACGTAAATACCTATTGTTAAAAGAGAGAAGCCAATCTGAAAAGCCTATTCCCTGTATGATTCCAACTATATGGCAGTCTGGAAATGGTAGAACTAGGAAGACAATAAAAGGATCAGTGACTTTGAGGGAGGGAGAGAGGGGTGAACAGGTGGAACATAGGGCGTTTTTAAGACAGCGAAACTATTCTGTGTAATGTTTAATTAACATTAGTAATGTTAATGTGTAATGTCTATATAATTGACTATAATAGTAGACACATGTCATTATATATTTATCAAAATCCATAAAATGTACACAAAGAGTGAATTTGAATATGAGCTATGGACTTTACTTAATTATTACTTACAGATATTGGTTAATCAATTGCAACAAATGCACCACACAAATGCAAAATGTTAGTAATTGGAGAAGTCAGGAAGGGATAGTTGAGGGAGGATAGGAAGTATATACTGTACTTTTTGCTCAATTTTTCTGTAAACCTTAAACTGCTTTAAAAAAGACTACTATTTTTTTAAGATGACATTCAAGTAAAAATATGCATCAAGTTAAGGATAAAGCTATACAAATATATACAATTGCCATGTTGAGAATAATTGATTTCTAGGTAAAGAAAATTTATTTTCTAAATCAAGAAAATATATTTAATGAAGTTGTGCCAAATTATCCAAATGTATAACATATCCAAATGTCCATGTCTTATACTGAAATAACACATGGAATTTCTAAAATAAAAATTTATTGAAGTATTTAATTTATAGCCTGGTGTATTTGATTGGAAAAATATAATAGTAGCTCATATGCAAGTGGTTTTATTGGTAAAACTTTATTTTTTCAAAAGTAAAACTCACAACCATTTTTACAGGAATGTTTCTCAGAAAAAAATCTTAAGTTTAGATATCACATATAACATACACTGCATTTTGCTTATAAAGATGGATAATATACTATAAGATTTACTTTTAAATTGTAATTAATAAAAAGATATAGGCATTCTCATATTTGTTTGTAATGTTAATTGATAATACATATAACTTAATGGATAATATATCATTTAACTGCATAGTTTACTACATATAAGTAAATATAGTTTAATTAAATATTTAATAATTTTGTGTACATTGTACATTATAGAAAACAATGTTTGATATACTGTGTACTAATTAATCTACAAAAAGACAGCTAATATATATCTTCAATTATAAGATGTGCTTAATTCACATTTTAATATCCCCAAAATGAGAATGTATCTTTAAGTTAATATAAATTTAAATCACATAAATTTTGGTAATCATATCATTGAAAAGATTATATGATATTTTGGCTCAAGCCTAGTTTAGTTGGAACATTTCAAGAATGTAAGTTTCTAGTTATATTTTAAGAGATGTAAGATCAATATGGAGGTAGAGAAGAATACTGTAATTGACTTATAAATTTCAGTGGTGTACTGGATGAGAATGGAAATAGGGAGTATGTAAGGACATAGAGAAAGTTTTTACATTTTTTTAGTTCAGTTGGAAGATACCTGTTTTCTTCTAAGCATAATTGTGACATGTAAGTGCTATACCAGTTCTCTGGTTAATTTTTAAAGGAAACAGAAGCCTTGATTCTTATTTTAAAGTAGCTTAGAGGCTGGGCGCAGTGGCTCATACCTGTAACCCCAGCACTTTGAGAGGCCAAGGCAGGCAGATCACCTGAGGTCAGGCATTTGAGACCAACCTGGCTAACATGGTGAAACCCATTATCTAATAAAAATGCAAAAAAATTAGCAGGGCATGGTGGTGGGTGCCTGTAATCTCAGCTACTCAAGAGGCTGAGGTAGGAGAATCACTTGAACCCAGGAGGTAGAGGTTGCACTAAGCCAATATTGCATTATTGCATTCCAGCCTGGGCAACAAGAGGAAAACTTTGTCTCAAAAAATAGCAAGAAACAAAAAACCCATAATGATAATAATAAAAAATAAAGTAGCTTAGAGTCTATTGACAAAGATAGATTATAGGACATGTTACATTACATTTGACTACTTACCACAGAATCTTGAGATTTTATGTACAGATGAGTGCTGAAGTTGGTATTAATTTTTATTGTGAATCTTGGCAGTATTGCTCTGAGAATATGTATGAGAGGAAAGGGAACATAAAACAAAAATCTGAAGATTACAGAGATTATATTTTGACACTGAGGAGAGTATAAAGTGTTTCAGGTTGAAGAAATGGCCAGTATGCTTGAGATAGAGAGACTGGATTCTGCTTTTTTAAATATGATTTTAAAAATCTACTCTTCAACAGTAAAACACTTAATAATATTAACCTTTACTGAATGCCAACAAAATGGAAGGAATGTATATTTAAGTCATAGACTAAATATTTATACTCTCATAGCTTATCTTAATAAGAAATCCATGATTTTCCCAGTATATTTCCATAACCCCTAAAGCAAGCTGACTTACTCACAAAGAAATATTTTCTAATTAGCAATATGATGCCTACCTATTTTCCATCTAGTACCAGCCATTCAAAGTGTGTCACCAGGTTAAATTATTTTTATTCTTTCACAGCTTATAAGAATTTACTGATTAGCATGCAGCACTTAAAAAAACTTTTATAAATAGATCTTCAAAAAATGCCACAGAATTATTTTTTCCAAGGAAATATTTTTTTGAAGTGTGTAATATATGGTATGGCCATATTCAAAAGCAATGCTCATTTTAATTTGCCAATACATTTGGTAGAGATTACCTTGTTTTCCCCAAACTCTTAAACCAAATTGTCTGGTTGAAATCTTGACTTCACTACTTACTCACCCAGGCAGAAGCATAGCTTATTTATACCTTGGTTTACCCTCTATAAAATGGAGATAGTAACATGTAGATTTAAGTGAGAAAATATTTGAAAGATATGTAGGCCAGGCTATACTGGCAGAAACAAATGAAATTTTAAAACTAATCTAGGAAATAAACATTAATAATACAAAAAGACACCAGCAATGGAGATCAGTATTTTAGTGGTGTTTAAATTTAATAAAATTAAAACTTCAATATTGATGCCCTATTTTGTTTAAATTAAAACATTATCTGTAATAAGTACAATAATTATATATATATAAAAGATATTAGAAAAATAATGAAAAGGTTATAGGAATTAAGATTGATCAAGAAAGGACTGAGTAGTAGTCAACTTTAATATTCAAGATTGCATTTTTCACTTGATTTATGAGGTTGTTCCCATCAACTGTGTTGGAGCTTGCAAGTGGGTCTTGGGAGTAGGAAGGATGTCAAAAAGAAGAGTATTAAAGGTTTTTACAGATTGGTGACTAAAGTATCAGTAACATGTGTAGATGAGATTACAGTTTGACTTGGGTCTTACCTTGATAATGTAAACTAAATGGCTATGATATTTAAGTGTTCCGGGTCATGCAATGTTTCTCACCTCCATGTGCTCAGACACACCAACATCCAGTAAAGAAAATAGCATCTGAAAACTTTCATGTGACAATGAGTTACCAAAAGATTTATGTAGAGCTTTGAAAGCCCACATTCCTAACTGAAAAAACAACTCTATCTACATGCATTTGATCACACCTTTTGGGAGAGGAATTTACATGTATCTATTTCTAAATGGTTATTTTTCTATTTCAGAGATGTAGGCATTTTTTCTTAAGCTAACTAAGGAAGATGGATAGGCTTTGCTCAGACTTTGAAATAATTTTTTATTTGATTTAAGCAAGAGAAAGACAAAAATGGTTTTAATAAAATTATCATGCCTCTTAACCATCAGGCATTCTCTACAATGCACATTTCCACTCTTAGAGCAGGATTCTGCTAGAGCACAGAGGCCAGATACATCTTTAAGGAACAATAATTCAGATTCCCTTTCCCAGTACTTGCTCAAGTGGCATTCTTAGCACTTGGTAGCAAGTGGGTACTATGTAGATTTCCTTGGCACTCATGTGGATTATGGAAAGCAGTCATCTATTTTATAGCTGAATAAAACAGTACATGGATTTCATGATGCAGAAAAGCAGTAGTTTATTCCTCATTTTCCATCATCTAAATTTTTACTAAATGGACTTGCATGAAGAGTTACCCTCCCTTTAAAACACAAATAAAAAATGCCATCATTATTCACCTTTATCTTCCTAAGCTTTTTCTTGCAAGCAAGAAAGAAAGAAAGAAAGAAAGAAAGAAAGAAAGAAAGAAAGAAAGAAAGAAAGAAAGAAAGAAAAGACAGAAGAGCATTATTTTATGTAAAATTTCTGGGCTGCACTGCAGCTAATTTTAAATGCTGTAAGAAAAAAGTTTATAGCAGGGATAAAGAAAGCAGGCACAGTTTGAAAATAAATTCTTTGTATTCATTCATTCAAAACTGAAGAGAGAATAAATATTTTTCCACCCTACAATCTAATTATCATGTATAAACAATGGCATGATCAAAGCATACTCAGCCCATAAGAAAGTCTATATTTTCAAATCAATGTAAAACTTCACAAAAGAATTAGAAAATCTTTTTCTCATAAACAACAAATAGAAATATATGCATTACACCCAAAAAGAAAGCCAATTGTCAAATATATTAACGGAAATACTTATTTTTACTTTTATTATCAACACTGATAACTGTTTTGAATTAATTTATTTCCAACATGAGGGTTATTAATAGTAGTGTGTAAAAGAGTCTGATTTTCAGAAGTAAGAATTTCACCCTCAGATTTCCTAGCAAGAAAAAATCCTCAGAATACCTGTAATAAAAATAATGAATTTTTAAAAGTCTGTGACTTGGCTTAAAGTGTTTAAGATATATTTGGAAGATACATATTACAAACATAAAAGTTGGACTTTTACATACCAACACAGTATGCGATAAGTGCCAAATGGATCCAACAACAACAACAAAATGTGTGGCTACAGGATGCAGAAGACAGGGTCTATGTTTTCAAAGATGATTTCATAAAGAACTTGTGCTAAAACTTGAAGAGTATTTAAGATATGTAACAAATAAGACAGAGTCATTCAAAGAAAAAAGCATGCTGGGATTTAAGCTATAGTAAATGTTTCTCAAACTTGGAACTATTAACACTAATTATTAATTATTATTAACCATTAACAAAAACTCTTTGTTGTAGGTGGCTGTCCTGTGCATTGCAGGATATTTAGCTGCATCTTGTAATTTACCTACGAGAAGCCAGTAGCACACCCTATTCCCTGTAGTGGAAAACGCAGTGTCTCTATATGTTGCCAATGTCCCTGTGGGGAGGAGGGTGAAAATTAATCCTGGTTGAGAACACCTGAGCAATGGAAATACGCATTACATAATAGGATAAAAGATAAGGAAGCCAATATTGATGCACCAATGTTAACATAAAAGTTATGGTGAGCCCAGAATATCAGAATAAGTAGTGTCTGAATCTTGTAAACACTGAGGGAACTCTGAAGGTTTCAAGGTAATGGATTAGTATAGTGAATGCTGAGCTTTAAGAATATACAATTTGTATCTGTGCGCATAAATGACATTTTGTAGGGATAACAGAATACGCAGAGAGATCGATGAAAAGTACAGCTCAGTTACCCTCTTGTGGGATAGCAAGAATAGGAACAGAGATGACAGCAAAAAACAAAAAAACACTAACAAAAAAATAAAGGTTGAAGATGGGGGGACATTGTAATAAAGATTGCAAGAAACAAGTGATATAGAATATGTGCTATTCACCTGATAGAAGTGGGTGACACTGTTACAAAATACCAATGTGATATACTACAGAAAATCCTGGAATTATATTCCAGATATGCTTGTATCATCTAGGCAATGTGAAATTTTAGATCCACTTTTCACAGGGTTTCACCTCTCATATGTGAAATAATGAGATTTCTTGAAAATTTTCTGAAGACTTTTTAAAAAACCCTTATAATCTTATGAAACACCAGTAGACCCAAGTTGCAGTTTGGTACAGTGAGTCTAATTCAATGTAAGTGTTTTGAAACTTCAAGATCATTTATCATTTTATGAGGAAAAATACTTTAGGTTGGTGCAAAAGTAATTGTGGTTTTGTTATTACTTTCAATGGCCAAAACGGCAAATTACTTTTTCACCAACCTAGTATTTTTATGTCCTTAATACCTTGAGATTCCATCTAGAGGAGTCATAATGTTACTTGAGACTCAGCTAAGTAGGAAGAATTAGTGTTGATGACAGTAACCCTGTTTGATGTTTCTGTTTGCTTGAGCTGCCATAACAAAATATCACAGTCTGGGTGGATTAAGCAACAGAAATTTATGTTCTCACAGTCCTGGAGGCTAAAAGTCCAGTAAGGTTCTGGCTAACTTAGTTTCTTATGAGAGCTCTCATTCTGGCTTATAGGCAGCCAACTTCTTGCTATATCTTCACACAGCCTTTCCTCAGTATTTAGGCACAGAAAGTGAGGCAATGATCTCTCTGGTGTTTTTCCTATGAGGATACTAACCCTACAAAAACCTCATTTAACCCTAATCACTTTCTTAGAGGGTCTCTCTCCAAATAACTGCCTCTCTGGGGGATATGACGTCAACATGTAAATATTTAGTCCGTAACAGTTTCTATCATTACATATGGGGCTTAAGATTCTTCCATGCCATTAGTGAAAAATAAAATTAAGATCTTTATAGATAATACCCAAGAGAACTGAAAGCAGATGTCCACAAAATAGTACATTAATGTTTATAGGAGTATTACTTAAAATAACCATATGATGAACCTTAAGTCTGTAACTGACACATGGATGTTATACAACTAAAAATATTCACTGATGAAAAGGAATAAAGTACTGATATATGCTACATCATAGATGAGCCTTGAAAATATTATGCTATGTGAAAGAAGCCAGACACAAGAGAGCACATATTGTAGAATTCCTTTTATATGGAATGTCCTCAATAAGCAAATCCACAAAAAGGGACAGTAGATTTAGTGGCTTCCAGAGTCTGTGGGGAGGGAGCAATGGGAAGTTATTGCTAATGGCTAGAAGGGAATTAAAAATATTCTGAAATAAGATAGTGGAGATGGTTGCCCAATTTTGTGAATATACTAAAAAGTACTTTAAAATGGTAAACAGCATGTGAATTATATTTCAATAAAAATTGTACAAATAAAAAAAGTAAAATAAATATATTTTCAGAGAAACAAAGAAAAACATAATCAAAAACTCTTAATGGAAAAGAAAATGAGTAAATAGGCAATGCTTTAAGCTATTTGCTTTTTCTTTATATCAATATTAAAGAAATTCTAGATTCTTACTTTTGTGTTCTATCACCCCCATAATTACCAACGTATAATGCTAACAAAACTTTGAGATATAAACCAGATGTATAAGCTATTGAGGTTGTTAAAGCCTAAATAGGCTATATTTTTAGAAATAATTTAATGCAAGAGTATGATACTTATTTTTAATGTATCACTATTTATTATTATAAAACTTTTCAAATAAAGTTACCATATTATAATTCCTGAGATTGGCCATTGAATGTCAGTTTTTTTGTTTTCAGTGTGAAGAAGTAATATAAAATCTCTGCATTTAATTTCAGCTTTCTGTTCACGATTTGTCTCATATTTTCCAACAGTTCCTGCCAATTTATTCAATAAGTAAAACATGAATTGATGTTACTGTTTGACTTCTCATTGCACTTAAAATGAAATCAACACTAAAAATGTTCTATAAAGACAAATATGCTCTCCACTTCCCTCATATCTTTCTTATACTCAGTTCTCATATGCAACTCCACTTCACTCACTTTTCATTTACCATATGGTTCTTCAGTCTTGCCTATAAGAGATCCATTTGTTCTTATATCTTCATTGAGGTTCTGATATCAAGCTAGATGGATTAATCCATGGAACAAAATAATCTATGAACCAGTTACTCATATATGTAAAACTCATTCTTCTAAGGAAAGTCAAACCATTATTCTAATGGTCAAATCCATTAATACATTTGTCATCTTGGTTCTCTATTTCTCTGTACCTCTTATAAGCCTACTTCATCAGATTCCAAATGATGGCAATTGAGATGCTCAATTGAAATGCTTAATGTTTAGAAGTTGGAAGAGAGCAAAAACAATACAGAACTGTCTTTGTAGAAAAGATAGCAAAAGGTAAGTCATAGATAAATACGACACTTTGAAGGAATATATATTTAGATCTAGAACATATCCACACTTGCATGTAACAATATTTAACTTCTTCATTAAAACAAAGATACAATATCTACTTCAAAAAGATGTTGTGATAAATAAATTAGATAATATATTAAACAAAAGGAACACATTAGCATTGAAATGTCGATGCTGAATGATTAGATGGACCTTCACTGACTGACTGCTTGAGTAAGCACACTGGTCTTAAAGAACTGGGTAATCTTCATTTATGAATAACTTTATGGTGTAAATGCTCAGAATCACTCATAATTAGTACAAATCACACAATGTAAGCACATACATACACAAGTTCTACTGAGTATGTAATACATTAAAGCTCTGAAAAGGTATATAAATGAGCCCATTTCCTGATAGCAGAATACTTAAAACAACATTAAGTGTGGTTAATAACTACTACTCTGCAAAGGGGGAAATTATTCCCAAGACTATGTCTGTTTCAGAGTCCCCTGGGTATCCTGTATGCATCATCAGCCACATCATCATCTAGGGATAATTTCCTCACTTGATTCTCATTCCTTCTCCTATACACTATTTTATTAGTAAAATGAGTATTAAAATATGTAGAGAAAAAAATACATAGTTAAATTAAATATATGAAATTCTGATCTTGGGTCTGATAGATGAAATTGTTATATTCAATATATCTTTTGCAGATTTAGTGTACCTGAGATTATTACTTCTTTTCTTAAACTACTATATATGAAACAAGTACCAAATGTAAGGTTTCATCAAATATAAACTGGTTTCATTATTTTGCTTTTATGGCTTATTAAATGTTAAGAAAATAGTTACTTAATGCTAAGACAACTGTCATTATACGATTTTACGTATAGGAGAAGTCAAAGGTTGCTCTTCAGGAACATTTGAGATGTCAACTGGGTAGTTAGATACATGAGTCTGGAGGTGATGAAAGAGGTCAGGACTATATACCAAAACCCAACTAAAATTTTTAATATATAAATAATTTTAAACTGATGCTCTATTATCTTAAAGACAAATTTGACATGTTATTTGCTTTTCCTTTTTCATACCAAAAATATGGAGAGAGACATACTTTAAATAAAGTAAATACTGTTTTGATTTTATAAATGTGTATTACTCAAACACATCTTTGACACTTTTGTGTTTTCTCAAAGAATTAGGAAGGAATGTTGTCTAGCAGTACAGACAGAAATATGCAGTATAAATATGGGGTAAATTTGCATTTTTGGATTTCAGCAAAATTTTTCAGAGGCACTTCTTTTAGGCCTTGGCTACAAGCAATTCTCAATTCCCATCTTGAGAAACGCTTTTCTGTTCTTTGTAGCTCCTTATAGAATAAGACTAGCAGTTTACATCTTTTATCTAAATTCATATTATCTTTGCATAAAGCTCATATTCAATAAACGACTTAACTCTATTCACATTTTGGAATACTCAGCACTTACAATTGCAATTGAGATCTTTCTCTTAAAATTTTCCTGTCCTCATTCATGCTTTCATCCATCCACCAATTTATCCCCCATCCACCCATCTATCTATCTATCCATCCAGCATTTACTGAGTGTCTACTATGCATCAGGCACTGTTACAGATGCACACAATATATCAGAGAATAACACAAAGATATTTGCCCTTGAGGTGATTACATTCTAGCTAATGGGACAATAAAAAATAAGTGTAATAAATAAGAAAATACATAGACAATGATAAATTATACAGAAAAAAAGGTATAAGTAGAGGAAGGCAATTAAGCTTACAAGTTCTGGCAATAGTATGAGTGGAACAAATGCAATGCTAAATGACACCGTAAGGGTAGGATTCATTGAGGAGTTAAAATTTGAACAAAGACTTGAAGGAGGTGTGAGTTGACCGAACAGCTATTTGGGACAAGAACATTGTAGGCAAAGAGGACAGCTGGAGCTTAGCCCTGAAGATAGCTTACTTTGTATATTCCAGAAAGTGTTGGAAGACCAGTGTGGCTGCAGTGCAGACATCGAGGATGAGAAAAGTAACAGAAATCAGAGAAGCCATGGGAGCCTAAGTCATCTAGGGACTTAGAGGCCATTTTAAGAATTTTGGATTTTACTGTGAGGAAATGGCCAGTTTTTACCAGAGGACTGTCATGAACTTACTTACATTTCAAAAGGATTACTTTGGTTTTTCTCTTAAGAATAGATTGGCCGGCCGCTGTGGCTCAAGCCTGTAATCCCAGCACTTTGGGAGGCCGAGGCGGGTGGATCACGAGCTCAATAGATTGAGACCATCTTGGTCAACATGGTGAAACCCCGTCTCTACTAAAATTACAAAAAATTAGCTGGGCACGGTGGTGCGTGCCTGTAATCCCCGCTGCTCGGGAGGCTGAGGCAGGAAAATTGCCTGAACCCAGGAGGCGGAGATTGCGGTGAGCCGAGATCGCGCCATTGCACTCCAGCCTGGGTAGCAAGAGCAAAACTCCATCTCAAAAAAAAAAAAAAAAAAAAAAAAAAAAAGAATAGATTATACACGTGGTAAGGATAGACTTATGAAGACAAATTAGAAGGCCATGATTATTTTTTTTAAGTATGAGATTATGTGGGTTCTACCAAGGTAAAAGGAATAGAAAATGCATGAACTAGTCAAACTCTGGAAGCATTTCAATTTTGAAACCAGCAGGATTTCTTGGTAGTTCCTGATAAATGAAGAATGATTTTGAGGTCATCAGTCTGATAGATACAAAGGATAGAGTTGACTGGGAAGCTGCTAGAGAAACAGATTTTGGGCAGAGTAGTGGAAGAGGAAAAGCTGTGGCTTCCTTTTGATATTTAGATTTCAATAAATAAGTGGAGATGTCAAGTAGGTAGATGGATAGATGAGTCTGGTGATACGAAAGAGGTCAGGACTATAAATATGAAATTAGGAATTAAAACGCAAGTGGTATACAAAGCTGCAAGACTAGATGAGATCAAAAAGTCGATGATTACAGATAAAAATAGTAAAAGAGCATGGACTGACTTTGAGGTATTCTGTCAGAATTTCTTGTCCACAAAGGACAAGAGAAAGCAATGACCAAAGCAGATTGAGAAGGAGCAACCAGTGAGGTAGAAGAGAAATAAAAATAAGACATCTGAAGCTACTAGTAAAGTTGATCAATAAGGAGGAAGTGATAATCTGTGTCAAATGCTGCTTATATGTCAAGTATAATGAATACTATAAATCGACCATTGGATTTAGCATTGTGGGTACAGATAACTTTAATGACAGTGCTTCTAACAAACAACTGTTTGATAACCTCTGCCTTCCCTTTCTATCGCCTACGAATAGATCTTCATATATCTTCTTCCAATTATGATTACCTGTCATTAATTTTTCCTCATGTTTTAAATGACAAAAGGACTGTTTATCATTGAATTAAATAGGAAAGTCAGATATATAAATAAAAGAATCTCAACATTTCTTCCCATACAAACATCTCCGTAACTTTTAAGAACCTTATCTTAAAATCTTGGTGGGGTAACTTTCTCTTCATTCTTCAACTCATCTCAAATAGAAAAACATAAAATTACATTAATTTAAGGGTCAGGTTTTTTGTTTTGACGAAAATATATCCTAATTATCTTAACAGAAAGATATAGATATAATTCATTATTTTTAAATTTATCTTTAACTTGACAAATAATAGTTGCATACATATATTCTTGTGGTACATAGTGATGTTTCCATACATATAATTTATGGTAATGAAACCAGCATAATTAGCATATTCATCATCTCAGATGGTTATTATTTCTTCACGTTGGGAACTTTCAATATCCTTCTTTTAGTGTTTTGAAGCTAAGTTATTTTTAACTATCATCATCCTACAGTGGCATAGAACACTAGAACTTATTTCTGCTATCCACTTGTAATTTTGTCTCCTTTAACAAATCTCTCACTAACTCTCTATTTCCCCTATCATTCCCAATCTCTAGTATCATCTGTTCTACTTTTAGTTTTATATGATCAATTTTTGTAACTTTCATATATAAGTGAGAACAAGTCATATTTAACTTTCTATTCCTGGCTTATTTCACTTAACATAATGTCCTCCTGTCTCATTCATGTTGCCTCAAATGACAAGATTTCATTATTTTAATTGTTCTACATTATATAATATGTCTGAATAGCAATGTAAGAAATCTTGTTTGAACTAATAGGCATTCCAACATGTCCGGTTTTTGCTCTATAGATAACACTACAACAAAAATATCATTGTTCAAATATCTTGAGATATTAGTGCTTTTGTTTTCCTGCATGGTTTTTCAAAAGTATAACTCAAAGTCAAAAATAATTTACGTTTTATAATTTAATGTACATTGTTGCATTTATGTTTGTAATTAATAAAAGTGTTTATCTTCACTAGTGTTGGATGATATTAATTTAGTTTAATTTTGTTTTGTTTTAGTGTTTTCCTATCTGAAGTAAACCTTAATCATTGCTCTAGTTTGCATTTTCCTGATATATAAAGTATATATCAGGAAATCACCATATATTGAATAGCAATCAGGACAATCACCACATAAGTTAATAATCAGTCTTTTGGATTTGCTTTTCTCTGAAATATTTGTTCTCTGTCTTCTCCCATGTATTTTTTTTTTTTTGTATTATCCAGAAAATGCCCTTTTCTCAGATAATGTTTTACTATAATTCTTTTTGTCTCTTCTACATATGTAGTTACGTCTTCCTGGTCAATCCTATAATTGCATACTTTTGCTTTATTTTTTTTCTTAATCAGGCTTTCCCAGGATTGATCTGTTACTTATTTCTCAGAAAGAGCTTTTACTTTAATTTAGTGTTTGTTTGGTTGTCACAACAGGATAGTACTGTGTGTGGCAATAAACAGGCATAGTTAAAGCAGTAATGTTTCTTTAATGGGAAAAGAATTGAAAACTTAGAAATATAATTACCTAAATAGAAGACAACTCTGCATGCTCAATACACAGTAGTACAAGCTTATCTGTTTTTTCAAAGTTTACCCATCAAGGCATATGACTGCTCGTGAGGAAGGAAATATCCTGAGAGAAGCTCCGTTTGCCACACTAAATGAATTTTTAATTATCCCACTGCCATGACCTTTATCTTAGCATACCAAAGAGTTCCAAAGACCAGCAACAGGCTACATTTGTTCCCGACAGTCAGCTTCAACACAGGTGTCAACACATACCCAAGTCTTCACTGTGTAACTGGACTAAGAATTTCTGTTTTCCCAGGTCTTATTTTTGTTTATTTTATATATTTTTATTCTTTTCAATTCTTATTTCTACATTGATTCCTCTTTCCTGTTCAGGCAACCAATCTAAAGTTTGAATATATTAGTGCTAGTAACAGTAACTTTCCCCTATATATGTTTATACCTTATTTTCTATTAACTAACAAAAGGGTATTCCCAAATTTTAGCATGGTCTATGCTTACCAGCCTTTTTGTGCAGCTAGGTTATGACCATATGACTAAAGCTTTTGCTAGTGAAACTTGAGTGAACGTAATAGGTACACTTTCATATAATCTAATTAAAAGAAACATGCATATGTGTTGCTTTCACTCTTTCTCCTACTCATGTGCTGAAATGTGGATGTGGTTTTGGTCAGCCAATTTCAAGGATGATGAAGCCAATGTAGTCTATGCTACCAGATAGCAAGGCTAAAGAAAGTGAAGTTTTGGTGACTGTAACAGAAAGGTCTTTTTGAACCTGTACTGCCTATCTACCACTGAACAGTAAAATGAAAAGTAAACAAAAACAAAAAAGATAAACAAAAAAACATGAAATACATGAAATCTTGTGTTGAGCCGCTATACCCTGGAGTATTTTCATCACAAGTTAGCCAAAGTTTTACAAACTTTTTCTGTAAAAGCCAAGATAGTAAATATTTTCAGCTTTTCAAGACATATAGTCTCTGTTGAAACTACACAACTTTGCCTCAACTCTTCCCTTTCAGTGTGAAAGGAGACATAGGCAATGCATAAATGGATGCATATAAATGGATATGTTCTGATAAAATTTTATTTTCAAAAAACAGGTGACTGTTTATATGTGGCACATGGGCATAGTTTTCTTTTTCATGATACAGCCTATAACATACAATCTTCTTCACTAAATATGTAACATACATATATGTTTTTAAGAAAATTATTTTAAATATACATTATTTAATTTACATGTTATGCTATGCTAAATATATTTCTGTTTAATACTGTACATTTAAGATCAGTAATGTTATAATTTACATATTCTGCTAATTATTTCTGGTTGTTTCCTAGATTTCAATTGTAATAGTCAATTTAGAGACAATTGATATGTTACTATATTGAATTTTCTGATATATAAAAATATATAACTTCGTATTTAGGTCCTTTTTAGTTTTTCTTGGAAATGTTTTATAGTATTCAGTAAAGCAAATTCATACATATGTTTTTAAATTTATGTCTAACATAGATGGGTTTTGACACTATCATAAATCGTTTTTTAAAATTTTAATTTCTAGTCGTTTAAGGTTATGAAAATGTACTTAAATTTACATATTAACCATGTATAATGCAACCTTACTAAATCCATCTATTAGCTCAATTGTGTGTATGTGTGTGTGTGTGTGTGTGTGTGTGTGTGTATCACATTGTCTTTATCCATTTGTCTGTTGATGGACATTGAGGTTGATTCCGTATCTTAGGTATTGTAAATAGTGCTACAATAAACATGAGTTTGCGGGAATCTCTTTGATCTACTGATTTCCTTTTCTTTGGATCAACACCCAGTAATGAGTATTTATTGCTGGATCTTATGGTAGTTGTATTTCTAGTCTTTTGAGGAATCGTCACAATGTTTTCCATGGCTGCTGTACTAAATTTCATGCCCACTGACAGTGTATCATTGTTTCCTTTTCTATACATTCTCACCATAACTGGGTAAAGATGATCTCTCATTGTGACTTTGATCTATATTTGTTGGAAGATTAGTCATGTTGAGCCCTTTTTTCATGTATTTGTTGCCTGTTTGTCCTCTGAGAAATGTCTGTTCAGATATTTTGCCTACTTTTAAATTGGATTTTTGTTGTTGTTGTTGCTGTTGAATTGAGTTCCTCATACTGTTACACTCGAATGAGTTTAAACAGAAGCACCAGGCACTGAGTTTGTTGAGAGTCCACCTTTATGCCAGTGTCCAAGAGTCAGTTGGAGCTCAAACCTCTCGGCTAAGAACAAAGGGCAGTCAACATTTTTATAACAGTTTAGGGTCAGAGGGCATTAAGTAGATTATTACAGAAGCAGGAGCAGGTTAGGGAAGAAGGCGGGCTTAACAAAAATTCTACTTAAAATTGTTTTTTTGCTCAGGATGTGGGGTAGCAGTGTGGGGTAACAGTTACACAGTTGCAGATACAGGATGTACAGGGACGGTAGGTCCTGTTTCTCGGAAAATTGGTTACAAAGATGCCAGGTGTCTCAGACTGCAAGCTTGCAGAACAGAATGCCCTACATAGCTCAGGGTGGAAAAAATGGAGTTAGCAGGATTGCTTAAAATGTATTCATTATAGCCAAGCTAGGGTATTTCAGTATATTTTGAATATTAGGATCTTTCCAGATGAATGAATAGTTGGCAAATATTTTCTCCCATTCCACAGGTTATCTCTTCATTCTGTTGATTGTTTCCTTTGCTGTGCAGAAGCTTTTTCATTCCTTATAGTCCCATTTGCCTATTTTTGGTTTTGTTTCCTGCGCTTGTGAAGTTTTAGGCATAAAATATTTGCCTAGATGAATGCATTGAAGAGTTTTCCCTAAGTTTCTTATAGTAGTTCTATAATGTTGTGTCTGATATATTTAAGTATAACACATGCTGTGTTGATTTTTTATAAGGTGAGAGACAGATCTAAGTTTCATCCTTCTGCATGTGTATATATACAGTTTTCCCACCATCATTTATTGAAGAGGATATTCTTTTCCCAATGTTTATTTTTGGTGACTTTGCCAAAAATCAGTTGGAGGTAAATAGGCAGATTTCCTTCTGGGTGATGTATTCTTTTCCATTGATGTGTCAGTTTTTATAGCAATATTATGACGTTTTGGTTATTGTGATGGTTATATACTGATGGTTAATACTGATGGTTATTGTGATGGTGTCAGCTTGACTAAATTGAGGGATGCCTAGATGTCTGATGAAGGATACTCTCTGAGTATGTCTGTGAGGGTGCTGCCAGAGAAGACTGACATTTGAAATCCATGGACTGGAAGAGGAAAACCCACCCTCAGGGAAGGTGGGCTCCATCTAATCTGCTGCCAGCTTGACTAGAACAAAGCAGATCAAAGAAGGGACAAGCAGTTTGCTGGGTTTCTCTCTCTCTCTCTCTCTCTCTTCTCCTGTGCTTGATGGTTGCTTCCTGTCTTTCTGCCCTTGGACATCAGACTCCAAGTTTTTGGCCTTTGGACTTGGGGACTTGTACCAGCAGGCTTCAGAGTACTCTTAGGTCTTCAGTCTCAGACTTAGGTTTGCATTATTGGGTTCCCTGGTTTTGAGGCTTTTAGATGTGAACTGAGCCATGCTACTATCTTCTCTCATTTCCCAGCTTGCAGACAGCCTGTCATGGATTTTCCCCTTGAATTGTTTGATCCAATTTTCCCTAATAAACTCCCTTTTATATATACATATATCCTATTTGTTTTGTCCCTTTGGATAATCCTGACTAAAATGCAGGGTTACTATATATTTGTAGCATAGTTTCAAGTCAGGTAGTGTAATACATCCAGCTTTGTTCTATTTGCTTGGTGTTGCTTTGGCTATTCAGGGTTTTCTGTGGTTCCATACAAATTTTAGCATTGATAGTTAGCATGTTATTGGTATTTTGATAGTGTTTGCATTAAATTTACAGATTGTGTCACATTGTATGGTTATTTTAACTATATTCTTCCCATCAATGAGTATGTAATACCTTTTTATTTGTTTGTGTCCTCTATGATTTCTTTCACCAAAGTTTTAAGTTTTCTTTGTAGAAAGCTTTCCCCTCCTTGGTTAAATTTATTCCTAGGCATTATATTTTATTAGTCATTGTAAATGGGATTGCTTTTTTATTTCTTTTTCAGTTAGCTCGTTATTGGTGTAAAGAAATTATATTGATTTTATGTTGATAGTTATTTGTATACATTTATGAGATACAAGTATAATTTTGTTACCTGCATGGATTGCGTAGTGGTCAAGTAAGGGCTTTTAGGGTACCCATCACATCCAGTAAGTAAAACTTCTCTTCATTCACCTTCTTGCCACTCCCTGACCCTTATGAATCTCCATTGTCTTGTCATTCCACTTTCTATATCCACGTGCACACATTTTTTTAACACTGACTTACGAGTGAGAACATGTGATATTCCACTTTCTATGTCTGGGTTGTTACACTTAAGATGATGCCCTCCAGTGTCATCCATGTTGCTGTAAAATCTGTGATTTTATTCTTTTTATGAATAGAATACTGAACGGTATTCCACTGTGCATATATACATTTTCCTTATTTAACCATCTGTTGATGGACACTTAGTTTGATTCTATATTTTTGCTATTATGAATAGTGCTGCAATAAACATACTGGTGTTGGTATCTTTTTGAGGTAAGGGTTTCTTTTCTTTTGAATTGATATCTACTGTGAGTCTACTAGATCAAATGGTAGCTCTACTTTTAGTTCTTTGAGAAATCTTCATACTTATTTCCATAGAGGTAGCAGTAATTTACATTCCGAAAAACAATGCATAAGAGTTCCCTTTTCTCCACCTACTCATCAACATCTGTTATTTTTTCTTTCAATAATAGCCATTGCAACTGAGTAAGATAATATCTCATTGTGGTTTAAATTTGTGTTTCTCTGATGATTAGTGATGTTGATTATTTTTCATATACCTGTTGGTCATTTGTATATCTTATTTTGAAAAATGTCTATTAGTGGTTTTTGCTCACTTTTTAATTAGATTATTTTTGTTGTTGAGTTGTTTTATTTCCTTGTATATTCTGAACATTAGTCCACTGTCAGAAAATGGTTTGCAAATATTTTCTCCCATTCTGCAGGTTGTCTGTTTACCATGTTAATTTTTTTTTTTTGCAGTAGTATTTTTGTCTATTTTTGTTTTTATTGCATGTACTTTTGAGGTTTTAGTCACAAATTATTTGCCCAAGCCAAAGTCCCAAAGAGTTTAATTAGGTTTTTTTTTTTCCCCCTAGTGCTATCAGTTTGGGGTCTTACCTTTAAGTCTCTAATCTATCTTGGGTTAATTTTTGTAAATGGTGAATGATAGGAGTTCAGTTTCATTCTTCTACATGTGACAATCCAATTATCCTAGCACCATTTATTGGAAGGGTTGTTCCTTCCTCAATGTATGTTCTTTTTTTTTTTTAATTTTTTATTGGATTTTAGGTTTTGGGGTACATGAGCAGAGCATGCAAGACAGTTGCGTAGGAACACACATGGCAGTGTGCTTTTCTTTCCTTCTCCCCTTCACCCACATTTGGCATTTCTCCCCAGGCTATCCCTCCCCACCTCCCCCTCCCACTGGCCCTCCCCTTTTCCCCCCAGTAGACCCCAGTGTTTAGTACTCCCCTTTCTGTGTCCATGTGTTCTCATTTTTCATCACCCGCCTATGAGTGAAAATATGTGGTGTTTCATTTTCTGTTCTTGTGTCAGTTTGCTGAGGATGACGTTCTCCAGATTTATCCATGTCCCTACAAACGACACAAACTCATCATTTCTGATTGCTGCATAATATTCCATGGTGTATATGTGCCACATTTTCCCAATCCAGTCTATTATCAATGGGCATTTGGGTTGATTCCAGGTCTTCGCTATTGTAAACCGTTCTGCAATGAACATTCGTGTACATGTGTCCTTATAGTAGAACGATTTATAGTCTTTTGGATATATACCCAGTAATGGGATTGCTGGGTCAAATGGAATTTCTATTTCTAAGGCCTTGAGGAATCGCCACACTGTCTTCCACAATGGTTGAACTAATTTACACTCCCACCAACAGTGTAAAAGTGTTCCTATTTCTCCACATCCTCTCCAGCATCTGTTGTCTCCAGATTTTTTAATGATCGCCATTCTAACTGGCGTGAGATGGTATCTCAATGTGGTTTTGATTTGCATCTCTCTGATGACCAGTGACGATGAGCATTTTTTCATATGATTGTTGGCCTCATATATGTCTTCTTTCATAAAGTGTCGGTTCATATCCTTTGCCCACTTTTGAATGGGCTTGTTTGTTTTTTTCCTGTAAATCCGTTTGAGTTCTTTGTAAATTCTGGATATCAGCCCTTTGTCAGATGGGTAAACTGCAAAAATTTTTTCCCATTCTGTTGGTTGCCGATCCACTCTAGTGACTGTTTCTTTTGCCGTGCAGAAGCTGTGGAGTTTGATTAGGTCCCATTTGTCTATTTTGGCTTTTGGTGCCAGTGCCTCAATGTATGTTCTTACTGGCTTTATCAAACATCAATGGTTGGAAATATGTGGCTTTATTTCTGGTTTCTTCGTTTGGTTCTATTGATCTATTATGTCTATTTTTGTACTAGTACCATGCTAGCATCAAGTCAGAACAAAGCTGGAGGCATCACATGTTCTGACTTCAAATTATACTACAAGGATATATAGTATAATTTGAAGTCAGAACATGTGATGCCTCCAGCTTTGTTCTTTTTTTCTTACATTGCTTTCGCTATTTGGGCTTTTTGATTCCACACCAATCTTAGGATTATTTTTTCAAATTCTGTGAAAAGTGACATTTGTATTTTGATAGGGATCAAATTGGCTCTGTAGATTGCTTTGGGAGGTATGGTCATTTTTATGATATTAATTCTTCAGATTCATGTAGATGGGATTTTTTCATATGTTTGTGTCATCTTCAGTTTCTTTCATCACTGTTTTGTAGCTTTTCTTATGGAGATCTTTCACCTCCATTGTTGTTTATTCCCAGATATTTTATTTTTTTCTAGCTATTGTAAATGGAATTGCCTTTTTGATTTCATTCTTGGATAGAACACTTTTATTATAAAGACAGGCAACTGACTTTTGTATATTCAATTTGCATCTTGTAACTAAATTTATCAAATCCAAGAATTTTTTGGTAGTGTCTTCAGAGTTTTCTAGATATAAGATCATATAATCAGCAAACGCAGATAATTTGACTTCCTCTTTTGCAATTTGGATGACTTTTATTGCTTTATCTTGCCTGGTTACTCCAGGTAAGTCTTCTTGAACTCTCAGTTTTCTGCAGAGAAATCTGCTGTTAGTTTGTTGGGTATTCTATTGCATGTTACTTCACATTTTTCTTTTGCTATTTTTAAAATTCTTTGTCTTTGATTTTTGACAGTTTAACAGTCAAAATATTTCTCAAAGAACACCTATTTGAATTGTATCTATTTGAGGATTTTTAAATTTCCTGTAACTTATTGCCTATATCTCTTATAAGACTGAAAATTTTTTAGCTATTATATCATTAGTTTGCTTATGCCTTTGGAAAAAAATCCCGTTCTTCTGAATCGCTGAGAATTCAAATATTTATTACTATATAATGTCCCACATATAACATGGACTTTTAAAGTTATTTTCCTTTTTATTCTTGTCTAATTGGTTATCTTAAAAGACCCTCTTCAAGTACAGATTTTTTTTTCTGCTTGATCCAATCTATTATTGAAGCTTTTGATTATCTTTTTTGTTTTATTCATTGAATTCTCCAGTCCCAGGATTGCTGCTTGATTTGATTTCTGTTCTATAATAGCTATCTTTTTGTTCAGGCATTGCATAGATTTCCTTTCTTTGGAACATGTTATCAGAGGATTATTGTATTGTTCAAAGGTGTCAGGTTTCCCTGCTCTTTAATGTTTCTTGTGTCCTTAATTGATATCTACACATTTGGTATAATGGTCCCTTCCTCTAATTTTATAGATTGGTTTTCACATGGACATACTTTTTTTCTGTAAATTTATCTATAGTGTCAATGGTGTGGGGGAGTTGGCTTTGATTCTGGATGGGTACTGTAATATCATTTCTGTAATTTCTTTGATTGTAATAAACTTGAGTGGTGTCTGCTGGGGATGAGGATGCCAGGTGGCCAGTCCTCAGGTCCCCAGGTGGTACTCTTGGGTTGATGCTAGTGGCAGCAGCAGCAGGCTGAATGGTCTAGTTCCCAGGCCTCCCAAAGTTCTGTGCAGGCACTGGAGGTGACAGCAAGAGTGGTGGATCTATTCTTAGGTTCCTGAAGGGCATGTGATGGTGCCAGTGTTGGCCAATAGGGCTGCCTGAACCTTAATACCCTGCATTGGCATGAGACAGTGCTAGTGTTGGCCAATAGGGCTGGCTGCATTAATGACAGGACTGTCCTCAGGCACTCAGGCAGTGTGCAAGGGTATTATTTGTGGTGGATACAATGTCATGGGCCATTCCTCAGGCCCCCAAAAGGCACATGCAGGTGTATGGTAGCCCTACCACTGGACGAGACAGGATTGTTATCAATGACAGCATTTCCAGAGAGTTGGCTCCCATGCTCTTGGACATACATCACCTCCCTTTGTCCTACAGGCAGCATTCCTGCTGCACTGAACCACAAGTTTCTCTGATTGTAGCACACTACATGGGCTAGATTGCTGGGTTCTTAGCTGTACCTCCACTAGGTCCAGCCAGTGTTGTAATGCTGCAGCATTCTGGATGGTTATGAAAGCGTGTCAGTGTGGCTCCACAATGTGGAGATGCAGAGGCTATTAGGATGTAACCTGGTAAAAACTGGGCACTCTAAATAGCACCATGCTGCAGCAGTTTGGGTCTCAGTCACAGGATGAGACCTAGTATGAACTCCCTCTCAGGAACAATGCAGTTACATTTACTCTAAGCTACTTTTTATACTAGGATTAGGGCCTATGGGAGCCAAGGTGCTCTCCTGTGGCTAAATTGCAGGCATATGGAATGCGGTTTGCTGGGGAGTTCTTGCAGAGAAGTTTTTCCCCACAATGAAGAGACTCTCCTGGCTACAGACCCATCTCAACTGGTCCAGCTGTTTAACTTTCCTCTTTTTCTATACCTCTCATGGTTTTGTCATTCCTTGATGAATTCCAGTGTTGTTTCTTACATGCTCTAACTGATAAATGGTTATCTACTGTTTTAGTCCTTCTCTGTGCACAAGCTGATTTTTTATGACACTCATTGAAATATTATTCTCAAAAATGATATATACCAGTTTAAAGTACACAATTTGGTGGTTCTTATAAATGAAATCCTGTAATATGTGGGGGTTTTTTTCTGACTTCTTTTAGTAAGCATAACTTTTTCCAGGTTTATCCATGATGTAGCCTGTACTAGTACTTCATTCTTTTTTGTGGGTGAATAATATTTTATAGTCTGGCTATGCCACATTTGTATATCGATGGGTCAACTGATGAACACTTAAGTCTTACTTTGACTATTATGAGTAATGCTACTATAAATTTTCATGTACAAGTTTTATCTGAACATATATATTCATTTCTCTTATTTGGGAATGTACTTAGAAGTGAAATTGCTGGGTCATACGGAAATTCATTATTTAGCTTTTTGGCCACCTGCTAAAGTGTTTTGTAAAGTGTCTGTGATATTATACCATCTTACCAGCAATAAAAGTGTTCTAATTTTCCACATTTTTGCCAATACTTGCTATCTTACATCATTTTATTTTAGCCATTCTAGTGAGTGTGAAGTGGTATCTCATTGTAGTTTTGGTTTTTCGATACCTAATTTCTGATTATATTATCTTATCAATGTTTATTGACTACTTTTATATCTCCTTTGGAGAAATATCTATTCTAATCCTTTGCCAATTAGAAAAATTGGGTTGTCTGTCTTTTTACATTTGAGTTGTAAATGTCCTTTAAATATTCTGAATGTTAGTCCCATTACAGACATATGATGTAGACATATTTTCACCCATTCTGTGGTTTGTCTTTTTACTTCATTGATGATGTTCTCTGTAGCAAAATTATTTTATATTGGTGAAGTCAAATTTATTTTTTCTTGATGTGCTTTTTACGTCATGTCTAAGAAAACTCTGCCTAACCTAAGGTCATAATAGTTTACACCTACATATTTTTTTTCTAAGATTTACATGGTTTTACATTTTACTTCTATATCTATAGTTCATTTTTAGTTGATCTTTGTGTATGGTGTGAGTTAGAGGTCCAACTTTATACTTTTGCATATGGACATCCAGTTGTTTCAGCACCACTTGAAAAGATTATTTCTTCCTCACTAAATTTTCCTGGAAAATTTATTGAGTATGATTTTAGCATAAAAACATATATTCTATATATGTCAGTTATATTACATTGATTCTATAATGTCAGTTATATTCTACAGATCTCTCTGTCCTAGGCAGTACTATTATCAGTCTTTTCTACTGGAGCCTTGTAGTAGGTTTTGAAACTGGGAAGTCCAATTCAATTTTGAGTCCCACAAATTTGCTCTTCTTTGTCAGGATGTTTTGGCTATTCTGAGTACCTTGAGTTTTCTATAACTAATAAAATCAGCTTTACATTTTTTGTAAGAAAGAGGTCTTAGAATTTTATAAGGATTAACTTGAAACTGTCTATGAATTTGAAGAGTATTGCTATCTTAATACTAAGTATTTGACATGAATACGGGTTGTCAATCCTCTCATTCCATTAATTTTGTTTTTTAATTGATTTCTATTTGATTTTATAGTTTTCAAAAATATGCAACAAAGTCAACAAATTTTAGTTGTTATATAAAACTTCAAAATTTATTCTTATGCATTTAAATATTTTGAGAATTGTTGAATTGAATTGTCTTTTTTAATGTATTTTTGGATTTTGCTAAAGTACATAAATAAGTTGATTTTTTGCATATTGACCTAGTGTTCTACAACTTGCTGATCTTATTTAAGTTTTTCATTTTTTCCAGATATTGAGGATTTTCTATATAAAAGATCATGTCAATGTGACTAAAGGTGGTTTACTTCTTTCTTTCTGATCATCTCCAGTACAATATTGAATAAAAGTTGTGATAACTTTGGTAACTTTGTCTTGTTCCTGATCTTAGAGGGAAGGCATTCAATCTTTTGCCATTAAATAAGTTGTTACCTGTGGGTTCCTTGATGAAGCCCCTTATCAGGTTGGGGAAGTTCCTTTTTGTTCTTACTATTATGTGTGCCCATTATGAAAAGGAAGCCCTTATCCTTAGCAAACTAACACAGGAACATAAAATCAAATACTGCATCTATTAAGCCTGTTAACCTAAAGGGGACCTAATAGGTACTAGGCTTAATACCTAGGTGATAAAATAATCTGTACACCAAACCCCCATGGCACAAGTTTACCTATGTAGCAAACCTGTACTTGTAACCCTGAACTTAAAAGTTAAAAAAAAGAAAATATATCAAATGTTTTTTCTACATCTTTGAGGCCATCAGTTTTATTTATTCTGTTAATATAGCTAATTACATAAAGTGAATTTTTTTACAGTCTTTGCATTCCTGACCATTTTGCTTCATATATATTGAAGTTAAGCACATAGATATTTGGTGTTACTATGTCTTCCTTTTGTCTTTTTTGATTTCTAGAAATGTTATTTGTTCTGAAATTTATTTGGCTATATCAATATACAGGAAGATTTATTATTTGTGTTTGAATAGACTATTTTTCTACTCATTTACTTTTAACTTAACTATATTTCTATATTGATTATAAGTTAGTTTTCAAAAGAGGTGACAGAACTTATCTGGCTGTCCAGAGTAAGAAATGGCTTTCTAACTTGTAAAACTTTTCAAGGGAGCTTTTAAATCTTACATACCTTAAGTCTCCTTCTCCAGAACTTCTAGGGCTAAGGTCTGGGGATCTGTATTTTACATGGTCCCCAAGTGATTGTAACCAGCAGATGACGACTTCATGGGCAGGGATTTTCTAGATATGGAGCTCTGGCCCCTGCGTCCCGTCAGTCAGCATTTGGAAGTACAAGAGAACCTTACCCTTCCCAATTACAGAATTTTACATCTCGGCTTCACCTCATAGCAAACTGGATCAGAACAGTGCTTCTCAAAGTGTAATTCTCAAGCAGGGCACAAACAGAATCACCTGTGATCTTATCAGAATACAAATTCTCCAGCCCCACACCAGACCTACTAAGTTAGAAATTATGGGCATGGGGCAAACACATTCATGTGTTTTAACAAATCCTCCCAGGGATTCTGACACCTGCTCAAGTCTGAGAACCACTAGATTAGAAAATTTCACAATTTCAAGAACGAAGTAACAAAGAAAGACACAGCTCCATGTAAGGTAGAACTTTGACTCTATGGTTTATAATTTTTATTGTCCTTGTAAATTTATGGCCTTAAAAACATCTTTACTATAATTTTTGCAAGATTTCAAGAAAGACTGGAAGTTAATACATATGTAGAACTCAAAATCTTACTGGCAATCCTTGTAGTTTTGGAAATCACTTAACCTTTAATGCCTTAAATTCCTCAGCTATGAAATGGGTAATAATAGTAGCTACCTCCCAAGACTATTAGGGTGAATCAGAAAATGTATGCCCAGCACTTAGTGTCAGGTGGGTAGTGTTATACAAATGTTTCCATTAGCATCATTTTAACAAAATTGCTTTTTAAAAAAATATAATTGTCTTCTTAAGCTAAGAAACCTCTTTCTGACATGTAAGTATATTTAAATTTCAGACTTAAACACAGGCTTATTATCTGTTTATATATTAGTATAGGCATTTTTCTGTAAATATTTGTTTTCACATTTGTTTCTGTGGTAGGCTTTGAACTATTTAAGGATAAGACATTGATTGTTGTTTCTACAGTATCTGATATAATTCCTGGCTTAGAGTAAGCTTTCAGAAAACAATTTTCAGTTGTATAATTTCATACTTCTCAGTTGCTAGGGGAAACCAACTCCATGTCTCCTTTGTCATACTGGATAGGCTATGTTTCCCTAAAAACAATGTCAAATCTTGGTGGCTTTGACCCCAAACATTCACATTTCATCCACTTAACAAGTCTGTGTTAGGCCTGGTTGTGGCTCTGCTCCTGCGTCATTCTCTCTGTGGAACTAGGTGAATGGAGCAGCAGCAATCTGGAACATTGTTGGAAATTGAGGGAAAAGAGATCACCACACCAAAGCACCTACTATCATTTAAAGTTTCTTACTTGGAACTGCAACTTATCACTTCCAGCAACACTTTTTTTCAAGGTAAATCACAACGTCATTTCTAATATCAATGAAAAGGCATGTAAAACCCTCCTACGGGGAGAGGCAGAAAAAATATTTGCGAGATATACAAGATTGTCACCCCAATCTCTACCTATTCTGATACAGTGTCCTCCCATTGCAACATGTAGTGAAATCCCTGAAAGCCCCTAGGTCCTAGAATTTCACAGGAACAGCAGAACTGGATGGAGGAAACAGCTGGTGTTTGAGTTTGTTCAGGCTGCTATAACAACATATCACACAATGAGTAATTAATAAACAATAGAAATTTGCTCACAGTTCTGGAGTCTGGGAAGTCTGAGATCAGGGTGCCAGCATAACTGAGTCCAGTGAGAGCTCTCTTCCGGGTTGCAGACTGCCTTCTTCTCGCTTCTTCTCACCGTATCCTCAAATGGTGGAAGAGAGCAAACGAACTCCCAGCTCCCACAGGCCTCTTTTATAAGGGCACTAACTCTGCTAATGAAGGCTCTGCAGGCATGATCTGATCACCTCCTAAAGGCCCACCTGTTAATACTATCCCAGTGGGGATTAGGTTTCAACCCTAACAGCACGGGGTTTGCACCTACATTGTCCAATTTTATAAAACATTCTACTCTTCATGTCACCTTCTGATATGCTTTGGCTGTGTCCCCATCCAAATCTCATTTTGAATTGTAATAATACCCATATGTTAAGGGCAGGGCCATGTGGAGATAATTGAATCTGGGGGAGGTTTCTCCCATACTGTTCACCTGGTAGTGAATAAGTCTTATGAGAGCTGATGGTTTTATAAATGGGAGGTTCCCAGCACAAGCTCTCCTGCCTGCTTCTATGTAAGATGTGACTTTGCTCCTCATTCACCTCTGACATGACTGTGAGGTCTCCCCAGCCATGTGGAACTGTGGGTCTATTAAACCTCTTTCCTTTATAAATTACCCAGCCTTCGATATGTCTTCGTTAGCAGTATGAGAACAGACTAACACACCTTCATTGCAGATGAGGTAGTTACTGATCACCTCAATTACCAACTGCTGACATTCAGCAAGCTTTGGAGTGCCTGGTGTATGCCACGAACGGGGCCACAATTCCAAGACTCTATGCTGGACCTTCTTACTGCTTATCCATGCGTTTCCCCATTTTTTCCTCTGGACGTTCTGGGCCTTCCCCAACCTCCCCAGCAGCATGGGCTTTATTATGGCCATATAGTCCCCAGGGCCCCAGATCAAACCTCTCTTATTCATTGAGACCCTCTTCCATGAACCCCTGTGTTCTTCCTGTATCTCAACCAGCACCATTTTGAGGAATGTCAGCGTAGCTCTTGATGAAGTGGAAATTTTCCACATGTGGGGTTTTCCCCTCCATCAGTTTACATTTCCCCAGGAACTTATGCACTATGCTTACACAGTGCCTGAAACGTAGTAAACTTCTAGTCAGTAAATGTGACCTGTTATTTCAAGGGATAGATGGTATATTTACCCCTAGTACCCAGCCTGCAGCACGGAGTCAGTGAACTAGGGGCCTGATTCAGTCACAAAGTAACAAGACTAAAGACAGCACAAGTGTGGAAATATGGCTATTGTCTTTATAAAACTTGAATCACTAAAAGTTGAATTTAAGATAATTTACTTCAAATAAATATAGAATGCAGATCATGACTTAATCATAATAAAGCATTCTTTGTGTTTAAAATGTCCCACAAAATATTGATTGTTTTCTTTTTTATGTATTTTTTATGAGTCAGGATCTTGCTCTGTTGCTCAGGCTGGAATGCAGTGGTGCAAACATAACTAACTGCAGCCCCCAGCTCCTAGGCTCAAGCAATCCTCCCACTTCAGCCTCCCACACTGCTGGAATTGTAGGATCATGTCAACATGCCCACTATTTTTTTTTTGTAGCGACAGGGTCTCACTATGTTGTCCACTCCCGGACTTAAGCCATCCTCAGGGTGAGTCCATAGAGTTAAGTGAAAGCAAGTTTATTAAGAAAATAAAGGAATAAAAGTATGGCTACTCCATAGACAGAGCAGCCCTGAGGGCTGCTAGTTGCACATTTTTATGATTATTTATTGATGATGTGTTAAACAAGGGGTGGATTATTCATGTCTCCCCTTTTTAGACCATGTAGGGTAACTTCCTGGGGTTGCCACGGCATCTGTATACCATCATGGTGCTGGTGGGAGCGTAGCAGTGAGGATGACCAGAGGTCACTCTCATCGCCATCTCACTTTTGGTGGATTTTGGCTGGCTTTCTTTACTACAATCTGTTTTATCAGCAAGGTCTTTATAACCTGTATCTTGTGCCAACCTTCTATCTCATCCTGTGGCTTAGAATGCCTAGCCATCTGGAAATGTAGCCCAGTAGGTTTCAGCCTCTTTCTCTCTTTCTTTCTCTCTCTTTCCTTCTTTCTCTCTCCCTCCCTCCCTCCCTCCCTCCCTCCCTCCCTCCCTCCCTCCCTCCCTCCCTTCCTTCCTCCCTCCCTCCCTCCCTCCTTTCTCTTTCTCTTTCCTTCTTTCCTTCCTTCTTTCCTTCTTTCTTTCTTTCTTTCTTTCTTTCTTTCTTTCTTTCTTTCTTTTCTTCTTTCTTTCTCTCTTTCTCTCTTTCTCTCTCTCTCTCTCTCTCTCTCTCTCTCTCTCTCTCCCTCTCTTCTTTCTTTCTTTCTTTCTTTTCTTCCAGTTTGAGCATTTTATTGCTTTCTGGCACTACAAGATGCTATAGACTCATCTATATTTCTTTGCCCACTTTCAAAATCGGCCATTTCTTTAAAGAGTACTGGTTTCTTTTATTTGCAAATGGTACTGGAAACTAAGATCTTGGCTCTAGATGTGCTCAATGCTCCTGTGATGCAGTTGCTTCTAGACTCTCTCAGCTGATAGGGCAAGGAAATAGATACACATATAGTAACTTGTGTACATATACATATCTAAATATGTACAAATTTATCCAAATGTATCTATAGTAATATATTAAGTAAACATAAATTCATACAAATGTCTTTAACCCTAGACATTTAACAAATATCTTTAACCGGTTACTGCATTAATCATTTTACTCCTTTCCCCTTGGTTACCTGTAACTGCCCCTCCCCCACAGTCAGAAGCCACCATCCATTTCATCCATTTACTTAAATTGCAGCAAACATGTCTAGTGGAAATAATTCATCGAGTATAGCATACATGCAGTTTCTTTGCCTTTAGTCCTTTACTCTGTGTTCATCTCCAAGGTCAGTACCATTTTCTCACACCCATTTCAGTGTTTCATAAATTTCTATTGCAGTTAGATTCTCTTTTACAGTCTGCATTTCATTCTGGTATTCCCTGACACCTTAAATTATTTTTTTAATGTATACATTAAAAATTACTCTTAGTGTTATGAAGTTCCATGGGTATTGACAAATGCATACTCTCATGTATTCACCATTATTACAGCATGCAGAATAGCTTTATTGCTGTAGGATTTCCCAGTTTTCATTTATTTTCACAAAGCACTTGGTAACCATTGATTTACCAACCATTCTGTAATTCTGCTTTTTCCAAAATGTCATATAACCATACAGTTTATAGTCTTTTCAGAATGACTTCTTTCACTTTGCAATACATGTTTACAGTACATCTGTGTCTTTGTGTGGATTTTATACATACATTTTTATGTAAATAGGATAGTAAATGTGTTTTCCCCACCTTTTTTTTCCCTTGTTAAACATCTATATTAGGGACTGTGTCATGTTGCTAACACATGCCCACTGCAAATCTAATAGGGGCTCTGTTTGAAGACAAAGCTGTCTATTCCCTCTTTCTCAAATATGTATGGCAGAAATTATTTACTCTTTGGAGAAAAATGTAAAAGAATTTGAGCACATTTAGCAAAAAAAAAAAAAAAAAAAAAAAAGAGGAGGAAAAAACATGTATATAAAACTAAGCTCTTTTTCTGAGACTCTAAACTCCCCGGAGTCTCCTCAAAAGGCAGAGGGGCTTTCCTCAGATGGACTCATCTCCTTGTTATCTTGTACTGAATGTTAAATGCAGCACCCACTCCTGTTTTAATTCATGTGAGTATCCTTATTCCCTATGGTCTTTTGTTATTGTCTACAGGAGAGTGATATGGGATATTCCATTTTTATTGAATCTTAATATTCAAAATACCTTTAGAAATTAATGTACTTGCTTTTAAGGACAAAGTATGTGGCATCCTACCACATACTGGCAAAGTACCATTTTCATATACTTATTTCATTTACCTTATAGGTTTTCTAATTTTATACTCCATTCCTAACCCCATTCCTATCTTCTCCCATCCAAATTTTATAATTTTATTTACATAAATGTATATTTGAAAATATGTCTTGCTGGATTTGTGCTGTAAATATTATTGCCTATGTTACTTTTAAATTCAACATAATGTTCTTGATCTCAACTAATTTGATTATATGTGAATCTAGTTTATTGTTTAAAATGATGCAGAGACCAATGTAAATGTATATATATATATATATATATATATATATCATTTGTATATGACACAAGTTTGCCAGTGCCAAATACTTTTACTTATCTGTTCTTTCAGTATTGGATTTCCTGTGTGTTTCTACCCTGAGGAATACACTAATTCCCTGTAGTTTTCATCTCCTTATAGTCGATTGTTTAAAAATGATACAGAGACATACATATATTATATATGATAGAATTTTGCCAGTGCATAGTGCTTTTACTTATTTATTCTTTCAGTATTGGATTTCCTGTGTGTTTCTACCCTGAGGAGTATACTAATTCCCTGTAGTTTTAATCTCCTTGTAGACCTCTCTCTCCTGGGATGCCCTTTCTTAGGATGGTTAGTTTTTTGTACTCTAGAGATCTTACTTCCTGAACTGAGAAATCACATCTACACAGAGATCCCTTGGGGATGTTTGCATAAGAAAGAGAGAAAGCATACACTCTCTATAATAAACCATTCCAAAAATCCCTGCCCTTAGAAGCCATTTTTGAATCCACTTTTAAAATATTCGTAACTAGATGCCAAATCTTCTGTATAAACTTTCAAATCCTTCACCCCAAAAGTATTCATTTCTAGTACTTTCAATAATACTGCCAGAATAACCCTTATGCCACTGAATCAACACCATTTCATCATGGTATGCTTTTCCCTAAGAGACTGGCTACCCTTTTGTTTTGTGTCTATCACACTTAATGATATTTCACTGCTGCATTTTAGCAGTGTACCATGGCACATAGTAATACTATTTTTTTCTGTCTTTACTAATGACAGTAATTCAGCCTGAATAATTAACTATAGCTTCTTTAGCATATTTTTCTTAAGGTAACGTAGTGGTGGGAGTCTTTACTGGCTGCTGTCCCATATACACCCACTCTAGGCATCCAGCTTTGAATACAGGTATACTGAAATTGTATTACCTCAACAGCTAGCACATTTTGTGTAATATTAGTCACTAACTCTACTCTGTGCATTCCTTATATTTGACAATTGTGTGATGATAATGAAATCATGGACTCACATCACTGAAGAGAATGTGTTGTAATATAAAATGCATTTTTAAATTTAAATAAAGACTTCTTCATTTCTAACTTTAGAATCAACCAGGAAATATTCTTGTAAATTCTTAAAGGAAATGAATATTCTTAAAGGGAGTGAAGGATATTCTTAAAGGGAGATAAAGATGTAAAAAATCCTACCTATTCAGTTTTTCACTTAAGCATCAGAATAGGAGAACAGAAGATAAGGGTTACACAAAATCAACAAGTAATTTAGCTCCTTCACCAGTTTCCATGGCAACTCTACTATATAAAACTAAGAAGAAAATGCATTAAAAAATTCAGGCTTTGCTTTGGCCTTGATCATTGACACTTTCAACATTATGTCTTCAATATAATATATAAAGCAACCAAATTCATATACTGGATATAATTTTGACATTACATATAAAGAATTTTATGAATTTTGTTATGTTATTATAGTTAGTGTGTAGTGGGAGGGAAAATCCCATATTTTCTTTTTACAACTAAAATAAAAAACCATGAACTCTTATCTATTTGACAATGACTGAAATGAATTAGTTCATATATTCTGAGTTTAAAAGAGATTTACACAGGCTGGGTCTGTTTTCTCTGTTCTCAGACAAAATGTCTTTCATGCCATTCTCCTTGAATTTATTTGCTGACTGAGTCACTTAAGATGAATGATTTGTCCAGGTTGTCCTAATAGAGTCAATAGCAGCCTTAAAAGCCTTCAGAATGGATCCTCTAGGAATTTGATCTTTGAAAATAAAGATGCACTTTAAGATCTGGACTCCTTGTGGCTCTGAAAGAGGAAAGGTAATCCTGTGACACTTAATGACTTGATTCTTAGACTGCAGCACTCTAATGCACACACATGAACACATACATCTAGTTCCTCTGTCATGGAAATGCCTGTAGTTCTGCAGTATAATTACATCTGTGGTCAGTTTCTTCAAATGATGTTTTCTTGTCAAGTATATTTTAGCAAGTAATATTTTTGACTGATTTCTGGTATCTTAGTCCAGATGTGTGATAACATTTGATATGTTTACTTTCTATATAGAATCACAGGATTTAATATTTTTTAAAAAATTTAATATTTTCTCATGTTTTGATTACTTATTAAATTTGACTTTATATTTCCATTTGAATTTATTTTCAATAGTTATTTGATAACTCTTGAAAGATGTGGTTGAATGTATTTATTGCCAGGCCCTAAAGAGTGGATTGTGGATAAGATAGGTTAGATAGTAGATAAGAGGCTATTAATTGACTTATGTTTAGGGTTCTGAGAAAAAACACAATTTATATCAAAGATGCTAGAAAATGCTTCTGGGAACTGTTATTCCTGAGCTGTTTTATTTTTGGGGGGTTAGAATAAATTATCTGCTTAAATAATTTAGAAGAATATTTTTGGCTGAAGAAATCTCAGGTGCAAGAGAACAGAGATCTAAATGAGATTAGCAGATATAGAGAACTGGAAAGAACAATTAAATATGGAACAGGCATGAGACCATAGTGAAATGAAGCTAGAAATATGCTAGGTAATGAAAACCATGGGGTATTGTAAAATTTTATGCAAATATTTTGATTATTTCTGCATGTGACAGTTTATAATAAAGGGTAATAAAAGTCAAAATAAGAGACATTTATAAGACCATTGAAGTAAGTTTTAATAATTATATACAAATAGATAAGTACCTCAATATATTTAGTAGAAGTAGAAATGAGAAGAGAACAGAATTATCTTTAAGGAGGTTGTTTCTATAAAATATCTGTAACTTTTTATTTTGAAATAGCTTCAAATTTTAGCAGTTTCAATGATAGTACAGAATGTTCCTGAATACTTTTAACTGAACTTACTCCCATTGTTAACATTTTATGTAACATCTTACATAATTAATTGCTTATACTTACCAACGTAGAGAAAATAACATTGACATGATATTCTTAACTAAAATATTGATTTAATCAAATTTCATCAGTATTTTAATTAATTTCTATGTTGTGTTTCAGTCTGAAATACAAGATACTCATTCTATTTAGTTGCCCTGCCTCCTAATTCACTTACAGTCTGTAACAATTCTTCGGACTTCCTTTGTCTTGTATGACTAACACTTTGGAAGACTGCTGGTCAGGTATTTTTTTAGACTGTCATTTGTTATGTGTTTGTCAGATGCTTTCTCTTGATTAGACTGATGCTATGGATTTGGGGGAAGAATATCGTGCAGAGGTAAAGTGTCCTTTTTATAACATCATATCATGGAATACAAAATACCAATGTCATCATTGATGACACTAATCTTGATCACTTGGATAACGTGTTGTCTGCAAGATGTCTCTAGTGAACTGTTGTATTTTTTTGCTTTCAAAACTCTATTTGTTAGAAATGAACCACTACATTTACTACTCAGTAGAGAGAAGTGGAAATCAGCTTCACCTCTTAAAATTTGCGGATGTATATTAAAACCACCAGAGTTGTTAACTATTTAAGGGCTGATAATATAAGGGTTTGCAAGTTTCACACACAAGTTTGAACATTCCTCAGTTCCTCTTGCCCATAGCAATAATTACTGTTGTAGTCTATAAATGACTGTATATTTCCCTTATTATTCTATATTTATTAATTGAAAATATTTTGTTACAGTTGCCCCTTATTCTGCATTTATGTATTTATGTAATTATATAATCAATTGTTAATAGCAATAATTTTTAAAAATTTGTATTTCTATTTAGGTTATAATCATAATCTATGTCACTGTTACTCAAATGCTCTAGCTTTGATCATGGGGTGCTTTCAGGTTGGCTGCTATGTCCTTCTGGCATGCTCACATCCCCCTTTTTTTTTCTTTATTTTTTGCATAAAAAGTTGTTCCAGGATCAACTTTCACTTTCCCTGCCCACTTACTAGAATTATCCAAAGAGCTTTGATTTCTTTTGTTTGAGAAGGATATATAGAGACCAAGATAGATCGGGATTCTAGATGTTCTTTTTACTCATGCGATGTCTCTTCTTTAAGGCCCTCTCAATAGACAGAAACATGTAATGTATGTTTAAATGCTAACATATAAATGTATATGTGTGTATGTATATATACATACACACACATACACACATATATATTAGATCTGGCTATCTCTATGTATGTATATGCATGTATGTAGTGTATATGTGTATGTATAATATGCATGTTCATATTGTTATCTCAGACTCCAGTTTGGCACTAGTAGCTCATTCTAGCTACTAGTTTTCCTTTTATTTATAACTTCTTTCTCTGAGAGTGAGAAACTTGATCCTCATTATCATTATCTGTAATATATTTACTTAACTATTCAAATCTAATATGCATATGAATTAGTTTCACAATCGCTAATGTGTATCCTTATGAAAAACAAATTTATCAAGTAGAATATAGTGATTGTATTCTATGACATTTTGATTGTCTGTGAGGAATTAATAAAAGAAAAAATTCTAGGTTTCTGATTTGAATGACTGGGTGCATGATGATATTCATTGGCTAAATGGAGAATTCATTAGCAGAAAAACAAGTTATATAAAAGAAAATGAAATTAATTTTGAATATGTTTAATTTGAACTGGCTACAGTTCAGTCAAACAGGAAAATTCCAGAAGGCTTTTTGAAGTGTAGGTCCAAACTCTAGAAGAACAGTTTCAATTGGAAATAAGTATCTGAGGCCTAGTTATGCCTGAGATTTACCTAAACAGAGTATAGAAAGTCAGAGGATAACAAAGTTGATAACACTACTGTATGAAAACATATATATGCTATGTAAAGAAAATTTACTGACTCTAACATGAGGGTAATAATTGCATTTCCTGAAAAATCAATAATATTTATTACATAATCTATACAAAGACTACATTTCAGAAGCACCCAATATGTATCTCTTAATATATATATATGTGTATGTGTATATATATATATATAAGAAGCACCCAATATGTATCTTCTAATATATATATACACACACATATATATGCAAATATATATACATATATATGTATATATATATGTAAATATATATACATACATATGTAAACATATATGTGTAAAAATATGTAAATATATATGTATAAAAATATATATGTACATATATATGTATAAAAATATATATTTACATTTATATGTGTATATATATATTTACATATGTATGCAAATAAGGAGAAAACATGAAGGGTTTGTACATAAACCCTTGTTAATGTATGAGGAATCCAAATATAATTTATCATACACATATATATATATATATAAAAATACGTATATATATATTAGAAGCACCCAATATTTATCTTCTAACATATATGTGTGTATATATATAATATATATACATATTATACATATATATATACACACACACACACACACACACACCCCCCATATATTTATTAGAAGATACATATTGGGGGCTTCTAATATATATATACACGTGTATATATATATATACACGTGTATATATATGTATACATGATAAATTATATTTAGATTCCTCATACATTAACAAGGGTTTATGTACAAACTGTTCATGTTTTCTCCTTATTTACATATTTAAAGATTATATTACTTTTTGTAGATGCTGTAACACATTATCACAAATTAGTGGCTTAAAACAGTAAAAAGTGTACTATTAAACAGTTCTGGAGATTAAAAGTCTGAAACATGCTGGCAAGGCTCCATTATTTCTGAAGGCTCTAGGGACAATTTTATTTCCATACCTTTCTTAACTTTTAAAAGCTGCCCACATTATCAACTTCTGGTACTGCATCACTCCAACCTTCGTTTCAATATTCACATCTCCTCTGAATATACTACTTCTGCTTCCCTGTTATCACGACACTTGTGATTGCATTAGGCCTATGCATGAGTCCATTCTCACATTTTTGAAAGGAAATCACACTGCCACTGGGTAATTTATATTAAAAAGAGAGGTTTCATTGACTTACAGTTCTGCAGGCATGGGGAAGCCTCAGGAAACTTGAGGAGTTACTTCTTCACAGGACTGCAGGAGAAAAAATGAGTGTGAGCAGGAGAAGTGCCAGATGCTTATAAAACCATCAGATCTCATGAGAACTTACTCACTATCATGAGAACAGTGTGGATCTAATAACCATGATCTAATAACCTCCACCTGGTCCTGCCCTTGACATGTGGGGATTATGGATATATTAGTCTGTTCTCATGCTGCTAATAAAGACATAACCATGACTGAGTAATTTATAAAGAAAAGAGGTTTAATGGGCTCACAGTTCCACATGGCTGGGGAGGCCTCACAACCATGGTAGAAGGCAAAAGAGAAGCAAAGGCACATCTTATATGGCAACAGGCAAGAGAGAGTGTACAGAGAAACTCCCCTTTATAAAACCAATCAGATCTTGTGAGACTTATTCATCATCCTGAGAAAAGCATGGGAAAGACACACCCCTTGATTCAATTACATCCCTCCAGATCCCTCCCATGACATGTGGGAATTATGGGAACTACAATTCAAGATGAGAATTTGGGTGGGGACACAACCAAATCATATCAGCTCACTTATATAATCCAGAATCACCTTCCCATTTTAAGACAGTAATTTATTCACATTTGGATTCAAACAATAGAAATTTATTTCTTGCTTATAGGAAATACAAAGTTGATGTTTCTGATTGGTAGGCAATTCTCCAGGAAGCAATGATTGATTTAATGATTTAATGATTTAGGTTTCTTCTACATCATGGCTCCATCATCATCTTCATTGAACTAACATTTCCAAGTTCACTAGTGAAGGATCAAGAAGGAAACAGCACACCCAGGATTGTTTTAGTGGATCAGGCATTGATGTTTATTACTTCTGCCCACATGTAAGGGTCATAAATAACTCAATCACATGCCTACATGTAACTGTAAAATGTGAGGCATGGTGGCTCAGGCCTATAATCTCAGAATTTTGGAAGGTCGAGGCAGGTGGATCACTTGAGCCCAGGAGTTCAAGACTAGCATGGTGAAAGCTTGACTCTGCAAAATACAAAATAAACAAACAAACAAACAAACAAATAAATAATAAATAAATAAATAAATAAAATTATAAATTAGTCCAGGATGGTGGCATGCTCCTTTAGTCCCAGCTACTTGGGATGCTGAGATGGGAGGATTGCTTGAGCCCAGGACGACCAAGGCTGCAGTGAGTCAGGACTGTACCACTACACTCTAGCCTGGGCAACAATGTGATGCCTCATTCAAAAAACAAAAAAGAATAAACTGTAAAGCTAGAGTACATGGATGAGATATGTATCGAGCAGAAAGAGACAATAAATTTAGTAAACCCATATCTGGCTTAAGCTGGTTAACAGGTTGAACAGTAAAAGAAAAGACATTTCAACAACTTTTAAATGAATAGTGGCTTAATTAAATAATAAAAACATTAATAGAAAATAAGATGAATGAACCATAAATTTCAATTTTATGAGCTAAAGCAATTAGTTTAAGGATAAAATAAATATCTTGAAAATCATCACAAGATAACCACATTAAGCTATTTAGTATTGTAAGCCTACCCAGGAATACAGATAGGCAGAGATAAAGAAAATATTTACTTTTTTAAAGCAAAGTTTCATAGAAACTCTGAATTTAAAGCTGTAATACAATTTTCAAAAATATTCTATTACCATATAGGATTAATTCACTTACTTATTTAATATAGAGAAAATGCTATTTAACTCATTTTGAGGACTTTTAAAAAAATTTTTTTATTGCATTTTAGATTTTGGGTACATGTGCAGAACGTGCAAGATAGTTGCATAGGTACACACATGGCAGTGTGTTTTGCTGCCTTCCTCCCCTTCACCCATAATTGGCATTTCTCCCCAGGTTATCCCTCTTCAGCTCCCCAGCCCCTGCTGTCCCTCCCGTATTCCCCCCAATAGACCCCAGTGTGTAGAAACCCCTTCCCTGTGTCCACGTGTTCTCATTTTTCCTCACCCGCCTATGAGTGAGAATATGTGGTACTTCATTTTCTGTTCTTGTGTCAGTTTGCTGAGAATGATGTTCTCCAGATTATTCCATGTCCCTACAAACAACACAAACTCATCATTTTTGATGGCTGCATAATATTCCATGGTGTATATGTGCCACATATTCCCAGTCCAGTCTATCATCGATGGGCATTTGGGTTGGTTCCAGGTCTTTGCTATTGTAAACAGTGCTACAATGAACATTCGTGTGCATGTGTCCTTATAGTAGAACGATTTATAGTCTTTTGGATATATACCCAGTAATGGGATTGCTGGGTCAAATGGAATTTCTATTTCTAAGGCCTTGAGGAATCGCCACACTGTCTTCCACAATGGTTGAACTAATTTACACTCCCACCAACAGTGTAAAAGTGTTCCTATTTCTCCACATCCTCTCCAGCATCTGCTGTCTCCAGATTTTTTAATGATTGCCATTCTAACTGGCATGAGATGGTATCTCAATGTGGTTTTGATTTGCATCTCTCTGATGACCAGTGATGATGAGCATTTTTTCATATGTTTGTTGGCCTCATGTATGTCTTCTTTGGTAAAGTGTCTGTTCATATCCTTTGCCCATTTTTGAATGGGCTTGTTTTTTCCTGTAAATCTGTTTGAGTTCTTTGTAAATTCTGGATATCAGCCCGGTGTCGGATGGGTAAACTGCAAAGATTTTTTCCCATTCTGTTGGTTGCCGATTCACTCTAGTGACTGTTTTTTTTTTGCTGTGAAGAAGCTGTGGAGTTTGATTAGGTCCCATTTGTCTATTTTGGCTTTTATTGCCAATGCTTTTGGTGTTTTGGTCATGAAGTCCTTGCCTACTCTTATGTCCTGAATGGTTTTGCCTAGATTTTCTTCTAGGGTTTTTATGGTGCCAGGTCTTATGTTTAAGTCTTTAATCCATCTGGAGTTAATTTTAGTGTAAGGTGTCAGGAAGGGGTCCAGTTTCTGCTTTCTGCACATGGCTAGCCAGTTTTCCCAACACCATTTTCTAAACAGGGAATCCTTTCTCCATTGCTGGTTTTTGTCAGGTTTATCAAAGATTGTATGGTTGTAGATATGTTACATTGCCTCCGATGCCTCTGTTCTGTTCCATTGGTCTATATCTCTGTTTTGGTACCAGTACCATGCTGTTTTGATTGCTGTTGCCTTGTAGTATAGTTTGAAGTTTGGTAGTCTGATGCCTCCCGCTGTGTTCTTTTTGCTTAGAATTGACTTGGCTATGGGGGCTCTCTTTTGGTTCCATATGAAGTTCATGGTGGTTTTTTCCAGTTCTGTGAAGAAAGTCATTGGTAGTTTGATGGGGATAGCATTGATTCTGTAAATTACTTTGGGCAGTATAGCCATTTTCACAATATTGATTCTTCTGAACCATGAACATGGAATGTTTCTCCATCTTGTATGTCCTCTCTTATTTCGTTGAGGAGTGGTTTGTAGTTTTTTTTTGAAGAGGTCCCTTACATTCCTTGTAAGTTGTATTCCTAGGTATTTTATTCTTTTTGTAGCAATTGCGAATGGCAGTTTGTTCTTGATTTGGCTCTCTTTAAGTCTGTTATTGGTATATAGGAATGCTTGTGATTATTGCACATTGATTTTATATCCTGAGTCTTTGCTGAAGTTGCTTATCAGTTTCAGGAGTTTTTGGGCTGAGGTGACGGGGTCTTCTAGGTATATTATCATGTCGTCTGCAAATAGAGACAATTTGGTTTCCACCTTTCCTATTTGAATACCCTTTATTTCTTTTTCTTGCCTGATTGCTCTGGCTAGAACTTCCAGTACTATATTGAATAGGAATGGTGAGAGAGGGCATCCTTGTCTAGTGCCACATTTCAAAAGAAATGCTTCGAGTTTTTGCCCATTCAGTATGATATTGGCTGTTTGTTTGTTGTAAATAGCTTTTATTACTTTGAGATACATTCCATTAATACCGAGTTTATTGAGGGTTTTTAGCATAAAGGGCTGTTGAATTTTGTCGAATGCCTTCTCTGCATCAATTGAGATAATGATCTGGTTTTTGTTTTTGGTTCTGCTTATGTGGAGAATTACGTTTATAGACTTGCATATGTTGAATCAGCCTTGCATCCCTGGGAGGAATCCTACTTGATCATGATGGATAAGTTTTTTGTTGTGCTGTTGCATTCGGCTTGCCAGTATTTTAGTGAAGATTTTTGCATCTATGTTCATCATGGATATTGGCCTGAAGTTTTCCTTTCTTGTTTAGTCTCTGCTGGGTGTTGGTATCAGGATGATGTTGGTCTCATAAAATGATTTGGGAAGGATTCCCTCTTTTTGGATTATTTGGAATAGTTTCAGAAGGAATGGTACCAGCTCCTATTTGTGTGTCTGGTAGAATCAGGCTGTGAACCCATCTGGACCTGGGCTTTTTTTGTGTGGTACACTCTTAATTGCTGCCTCGACTTCAGACCTTGTTATTGGTCTATTCATAGTTTTGGCTTCCTCCTGGTTTAGGCTTGGGAGGACACAGGTGTCCAGGAATTTATCCACTTCTTCCTGGTTTACTAGTTTATGTGCATAGAGTTCTTTGTAGTATTCTCTGATAATGGTTTGAATTTCTGTGGAATCTGTGGTGATTTCCCCTTTATCATTTTTTATTGCATCTATTTGGTTGTTCTCTCTTTTCTTTTTTATCAGTCTGGCTAGTAGTCTGTCTATTTTATTGATCTTTTTAAAAAACCAGCTCTTGGATTTATTGATTTTTTGGAGGGTTTTTGGTGTCTCTATCTCCTTCAGTTCTGCTCTGATCTTAGTTATTTCTTGTCTTCTGCTAGGTTTTGAGTTTTTTTGATCTTGCTCCTCTAGCTCTTTCAATTCTGACAATAGGGTGTCAGTTTTGGATCTCTCTACTCTTCTCATGTGGGCACTTATTGCTATATATTTTTCTCTGGAGACTGCTTTAAATGTGTCCCAGAGATTCTGGTATGTTGTGTCTTTGTTCTCGTTTGTTTCAAAGAACTTCTTTATTTCTGTCTTCATTTCATTGTTTATCCAATCAACATTCAAGAGCCTGTTGTTCAGTTTTCATGAAGCTGTGTGGTTCTGAGTTAGTTTCTGAATTCTGAATTCTATCTTGATTGCACTATGGTCTGAGAGGCTGTTTGTTATGATTTCAGTTGCTTTGCATTTGCTGAGGAGTGCTTTACTTCCAATTATGTGGTCAATTTTAGAGGAGGTATGATCTGGTGCCGAGAAGAATGTATATTCTGTGGATTTTGGGTGGAGAGTTCTGTAAATGTCTATCAGGTTTGCTTGCTCCAGGTCTGAGTTCAAGCCCTGGATATCCTTGTTAATTTTCTGTCTGGTTGATCTGTCTAATATTGATAGTGGAGTCTTAAAGTCTCCCACTATTATTGTGTGGGAGTCTAAGTCTCTTTGTAAGTTGTTAAGAACTTGCCTTATATATCTGGGTGCTCCTGTATTGGGTCCATATATATTTAGGATCGTTAGCTCTTCTTGTTGTATCGATCCTTTTACCATTATGTAATGGCCTTCTTTGTCTCTTTTGATCTTTGTTGCTTTAGGGTCTATTTTATTAGAGATGAGAATTGCAACTCCTGCTTTGTTTTGCTCTCCATTTGTTTGGTAAATCTTCTTCCATCCTTTTATTTTGAGCCTTTGTGTATCCTTGCATGTGAGATGGGTTTCCTGGATACAGCACCCCGATGGGTTTTGGTTTTTTATCCAATTTGCCAGTCTGTGTCTTTTGATTGGTGCATTTAGCTCATTTACATTTAGGGTTAATATTGTTATGTGTGATTTTGATACTTCCATTTTGATGCTAACTGGCTGTTTTGCCCATTATTTGATGCAGTTCTTTATTTTGTTGATGCTCTTTAGCATTTGGTATGTTTTTAGAATGGCTGCTACTGGTTGTTCCTTTCTATGTGTAGTGCCTCTTTCAGGAGCTCTTATAAAGCAGGCCTGGTGGTGACAAAATCTCTGAGTACTTGCTTTCACAAATGATTTTATTTTTCCTTCACTTCTGAAGCTCAGTTTGGCTGGACATGAAATTCTGGGTTGAAAGTTCTTTTCTTTAAGGATATTGAATATTGGCCCCCAGTGTCTTCTGGCTTGTAGGGTTTCTGCCGAGAGATCTGCTGTGAATCTGATGGGCTTCCCTTTGTGGGTGACCCGCCCTTTCTCTCTGGCTGCTTTTAGCATTTTCTCCTTCATTTCAACCCTGGTGAATCTGAAGATTATGTGCCTTGGGGTTGCTCTTTTTGCAGAATATCTTTGTGGTGCTCTCTGTATTTCCTGGACTTGAATATTAGCCTGCCTTGTTAGGTTGGGGAAATTTTTCTGGATAATATCCTGAAGAGTATTTTCCAGCTTGAATTCATTCTCTTCGTCACATTCTGGTACACCTATCAAATGTAGGTTAGGTCTCTCCATGTAGTCCCACATTTCTTGGAGACTTTTTTCATTCCTTTTTGCACTTTTTTTCTCTAATCTTGGTTTCTCATTTTATTTCATTGAGTTGATCTTCAACTTCTGATATTCTTTCTTCAGCTTGGTCAATTCAGCTGCTGAAGCTTGTGTATGCCTCACGAAGTTCTCGTGTTGTGTTTTTCAGCTCCTTCAATTCACTCATATGCCTCTCTAAGTTGCCTGTTCTTGTTATAATTTTCTCGAATATTTTTTTCAAATCTCTTTTCAAGATTCTTGGTTTCTTTGCATTGATTTAGAACATGTTCTTTTAGCTCATGGAAATTCCCCCTTATCCACCTTCTGAAGTCTGATTCCATCATTTCATCACACTCATTCTCCGTCCAGCTTTGTTCTCTTGCTGGTGAGGAGTTTTGGTCCTTTGTAGGAGGCAAGGTGTTTTTGTTTCGGGTGTTTTCCTCTTTTTTGCACTGGTTTCTTCCCATCTTTGTGGATTTATCCAACTGTCGTCTGAGTAGTTGCTGACTTTTCGATTGGGTCTTTGAGTGGATGCCCAGATTGTTGATAATGAAGTATTTCTGTTACTTAGTTTTCCTTATAACTCTCTAGCCCCTCTGCTGTACAATTGCTGAGGTCTACTCCAGGCCCTGCTTGTCTGTGGTACACCTGTAGCAGCTGCAGAACAGTGAAGGATGCTACCAGTTTCTTCTTCTGCTATCTTTGTTCCAGAATGATGCCCATCAAATGTCAGTCTGATCAGTCCTTTTTGAGGTGACTCTTTGGATATACAGGGGTCAGGGAGCTGCTCAAGGAGACAGTCTGTACTTTATAAGAGCTCAAGTGCTGAGCTGTAAGCTCTGTTGTTCATTCAGAGCTGTTAGGTAGGTGTGTTTAAGTCTGCTGCAGCAGAACTTATGAAACCCCTTTTTTTCCTCAGATGCTCTGTCTCGGAGTGTTAGGGCTTTCTTTATGAGTATCTGTTGCACTGTCCTGCCCAGCTAGGAGGCAGTCTAGTCACTATTTGCCTGCCGAGGCTCCACCCTGCTACTGAGGGTTCTGCCCTGTTGCCGTGGGCTCTGCCCTGCTGCCGTGGGCTCTGCCCTGCTGCTGTGGGCTCCGCCCTGCTTTGGTGGGCTCCACCCTGTTGCTGTGGGCTCCGCCCTACTGTCATGGGCTCCGCCCTGTTGCCCTGGGCTCCGCCCTGCTGTCGTGGGCTCCACCCTGTTGGTGGAGTCTCTCTGTTATGGCAGGTTGCCTCGGCAATGGCAGGCTGCATCAGCAATGGGAGTGTACCTCAGTAGGGGCGGAATGCCTCAGTAATGGCGGACGCCCCTTTTTCACTGAGCTACACTGTCCTGGATTCAGCTGTGCCTGCAGTGAAACTCTCAACCCCGAGTGTTTTGAATCGCTGTTTTTTTTGTCCCTGTGGGGGTGGGACCTGCCGAGCCTGATCACCTGGCTCCCTGCCTCAGAGCACTTTTTCTTTTTTCTTTTTTTTTTAAGTTGAATGGTTGACTCTCTCCCAGGTGTTTCAGTCACCTGCTGATATGGCACTGGGATCTGTGTGATTTCCCATGCAGTGACCCACTGTCCCATCTCAAATGTCACTTCCCAGGAATCTCCTGGTCTGACTCACTGTCCAAGTCCCGTTTAATCAGATGGATATGTTAATCTGCCCTCCCAAATCTCAGATTGCTGGTTTAACAGGGCACCCAGACCAGTGCGTTTTGTGTGGAGTGCCGCTCTGTGGCCAATATGGCCGTGCCAGCCGAAAGGGCTGCGCTGGCATCCCATGTCTCTCCTACACCTGGGAATTTCCCCGTTCTGTGGGCAGGAAAGATCCATCTGGAAATGCAGCTCGGACTCACCCTCTGTGTCTTCACTGAGAGCTGCAATCCTGAATTGTTCCTACCGCACCATCTTGGACTTGCTAATCTTGAGGAAATTTTTATGTGACAATTATTTTTTTTATGTTCCTCAGGAGGAATTATTTGTTTCCATTTGCAGATACCAATGGGCTACAATTAACACTCATTTACAATCTCTCAAACCTGGGATATTTTTCTGTCACCCTGGAAATCAATGATTATTTGGTCTCCTAACTCATACTCTGCTAGTTTAAAATTACTTCTCTGTTTAAATAATTTATCCAACAGCAATGGATCAAGGAGACATCATGTAACCCAGGAAAAATTACTCTTCCTATTCAATAATTTTATAAGGTGCTTTGTAAATTATTTCTGGGAGAGAAAACACATGACTTCCTTTGACAATGGTGTCTCCATTGTTCAGAACAGTGGAACTAAACCTGAATGAACATCATGATATGTTGTTTCAGCTGTCAGTCTTATATATGTGTTCTTGGAATCTTCAAGATTTGCCTAGGTTTATATTCAATAGAAAAATATTTTGTAATCCAACATAATTATGATACTGTAGGCATATATTTTTTAAATGTATGTTACAATTGTCTGTGACACTCTTTTTTTTTCTCTACTAACATAGCAACATCTTACAGTTCATTAAAAAGAAAACCAGAATCTGAGTCCTAGTAGTAAGGACTATATAAATTCATTATATAAATTAATTATAGAATGATACTAATTCAATTATATGGAACAAAGTTTAAAAGAAAAAAAATAACTTCAAGGATTGCCACAATATGTGAAAGATAAGAGAAACTGGTATAAGTGTTTAAAGAGTATTTCATTTGCAATGAATAGTCAACTTAAGGAAAAATTTAAACATTAAATGATTCTATAAAAGAGTGAGGTTTCTATTGTCCTCTGGGTTTTTAAAAGAAACATGAAGGACTGTTGTGAAACTTATGACAATTTAGTAATTTTTCTCTTATTTTGAGTAATACTCCATACTTTTCCTTCTCTTATTTTTCCTACTTCTTCCTTATCATTTATGTGCATAATTCTCCTGATAAAACATTTGTTGTTTTCACTATACATTGTGCTATGATAGTAAATGTTTTCTCTCCTAATTTGTCACTACATGTTATTATAAAATCACTATGACACAAAACATAAAATTGATTGGTCATTGTCTTTATTCTAAAATTATGAAATGTACCATAATGTGTAATGCTTATCAAATTTATTACTTATTTATTTACTGTTTCAAAGTCTGCACTATTTTTTTTATTTTTATTTTACTGTAGGTTCTAGGGTACATGTGCAGGTCATGCAGGGTTGTTGAATAGGTGTATACTATATCTTGCATTTCTCCCCATGTTACTCCTCCCCACCCTTCCCAACCCCCTGCTGTCCCTCCTCTAGCTCTCCCCAGCTGCCCCCAGTGTGTGCTGCTCCTCTCCATGAGTCCATGTGTTCTCGTTGTTCAACACCCTTCTATGAGTGAGAACAGAGAACATGTAGTGTTTGGTTTTCTGTTCTTGTGTCAGTTTGCTGAGAATGATGGTTTACAAATTCATCCAAGTCCCTACAAAGGACAGGAACTCATCAATTTTTATGGCTGCATAGCATTCCATGGTGTATATGTTCCACATTTTTTTTGTCCAGTCCATCATTGATGGGTATTTGGGTTGGTTCCAGATCTTTGCTATTGTAAACAGGGATGCAATGAACATACATGTGCATGTGTCTTTATAGTAGAACATTTTATAGTTATTTGGGTATATACGCAGTAATGGAGTTGCTGGGTCAAATGAAATTTCTACTTCTAGATCCTTTAGAAATTCACACAATGACTTCCACAATGGTTGAACTAATTTACACTCCAACCGTGTAAGTGTGTTCCTATTTCTCCACATCCTCTCCAGCATCTGTTGTCTCCAGGTTTTTTAATGATTGCCATTCTAACTGGTGTGAGATAATATCTCAATGTCGTTTTGATTTGCATTTCTCTAATGACCAGTGATGAGCATTTTTTCATGTTTGTTGGCTTAATATATGTCTTCTTTTGAAAAGTGTCTGTTCATATTCTTTGCCCAGTTTTGAATGTGTTTGTTTGTTTTTTTATTGTATATCTGTTTTAGCTCTTTGTAGATTCTGGTTATTAGCCCTTTGTCAGATGGGTAGACTGCAAAAAAATTTTCCCATTCTATTGGTTGCTGGTTTGCTCTAAAAATGGTTTCTCTTGCTGTACAGAAGTTCTGAATATTAATTAGATCCCATTTGTCTATCTTGGCTTTGTTGCCATTGCTTTTGGTGTTTTAGTCATGAAGTCCTTGCCTATGCCTATGTCCTGAATGATTTTGCCTAGGTTTTCTTCCAGGGTTTTTATGGTTTTAGGTTTTATGTTTAAATCTGTAATCCATCTGGAGTTAATTTTAGTGTAAGGTGATTGGAAGGGGTCCAGTTTCTGCTTTCTACACATGGCTAGCCAGTTTTCCCAGCACCATTTGTTAAACATAAAGTCTTTTCCCTATTGCTTATTTTTGTCAGGTTTGTCAAAGATCAGATTGTTGTAGATGTCTAGTATTGCTTCTGATGCCTCTGTTCTGTTCCATTGGTCTGTCTCTGTTTTGGTACCAGTACCTTGCTGTTTTGATTACTGTAGCCTTGTAGTATAGTTTGAATTCCAGCAGTGTGATGCCTCCAGCTTTGTTCTTTTTGCTTAGGATTGTCTTGGCTATGTGGGCTCTCTTGTGATTACATATGAAGTTTAAGGTGGTTTTTTTCCAGTTCTGTGAAGAAGGTCATTGGTAGCTTGATGGGAATAGTGTTGAATGTATAAATTACTTTGGGCAGAATGGCCACTTTCACAATATTGATTCTTCCTAACTATGAGCATGGAATGTTTTTCCATCTATTTATGTCCTTTCTTGTTTCGTTGAGCAGTTATTTGTAGTTCTCCTTGAAGAGGTCCTTTACATCCTTTCTTAGTTGTATTCCTAGGTATTTTATTCTCTTTGTAGCAATTGTGAATGGGAGGTTGTTCTTTATTTGGCTCTCTGTCTGTTATCAAATTTATATTGTAGTACAAAGAAAAAGAAAATGAATCCAAAAAAGCAATTCTGACAGTACATTTAAAAGCTGAATTTAGAGTATTTCATCAGCAGTGATAAACATTCTACCAGTATTTTGAGACTTATTATTTAATATGAGGTAAGTTATATGGAAGGATCATCCTTTTCCTGGTACAACTTTTAAAAATCATTTAGAAAGATTGCAATAAATTAAAAGGGAGAAATAATATAGATGCAGTGTTTTTACTCATTCATTTATTTTCAGCACATACGCAATGAACATTTTAGGTAATGAAACAGATTTTTCAACAATGAAGTCACAGCCTCAACAAATTCAGAGTTCAGCACTGCCAGTGTGTAGAAAGGAGAGAAGCAACTTAGATAAATTTCTACATAGAGTTAAATGTATTGTCTGATTCTGTTTACCGTTCTCCAGTTGCATTCTATTAGTGGAATTTCAAGAAAGAAAAACTGATGTGGGTGTCAAATAATTGATACTAAATGGAAAGAGTTTATCTGGACTATGTAGACTCTAACTTGGGAGAGGCAATTGATATAATATAATGTATGATAAACTCCAATAACAATAGGCGATACTCCTAAAATTCTGTGCAAGAAGAATCTGTTTGGGTGATATGACTGCTCTGGAATTGGAAGATGAATAATACTTGTCAGACACATACATCAAATTTGACTAACTTCCTTAATAATATATAGATTGAGATCATCTGGGTGGAGAAAAATGTTTTCACCACTTACAGTGTGGCCTCAGACAAATTGCTTAAGCTCTCTGAAGTAGTCCATTCTCACATTGCTATAAAGAAATACTGAAGACTGGGTAATTTACAAAGAAAATAAGTATAATTGGCTCATAGTTCCACAGACTGTACAGGAAGCATGATGCTGGTATCTGCTCAGCTTCTGGGGAGGCCTCAGAGCTTTCAATCATGGTGGAAGGCAAAGGGGGAGTGAGCACTTCACATGGCATAAGGCAAAATATATATTGGGTGGAGGTGTTGCTGCACACTTTTAAACAATCAAATCTCCTGAGAACTCATTCTATACAGTACCAAGAGGGGATGTTTCTAGACCGTTCATAGACCTCTGCTCCTAAGATCCAATCACCTCCTAGAAGGCCCCTCTTCCAACACTGATTATTACAATTTGTCATGCAATTTGGGCAGGGACACAGATCCAAACCATATAATACTCTCTGATCTCTCTAATAATTTATCTAAAGCCCTTGCCAGCATCCATGGCATGCAGTAATTATTCAGGAAACATACATGATTATTGTGCCTGTACTTCTTGGGTGGATGTTACCATGCTTGTATACTTACGTTCAGAAGTCATCCAGGAAATGAGTACCATGAGGTACCCAACTGTGAAACTCAGTTGACAAACATATTCCACACTAGCCCACTGTGTACCAGCACCCTTACCTCCTCTAGATAGGATCAATTATGGTTGCTGGGACTGTGATTTGTTGTCTTGCCTGCAGGCCTCCTGATATAGGAACTCCTAAGTGAGCAAGCAGTAGACAAACCTTATGATATAACCATACTTTTGCTATAACCATGGGCAGAAGTACCCCACTTTTGGAATCAGGCTTATGACTTTGAAGAGGTCAGAATTAGGGGGATGGAAAGTGCAAATCTTTTGAGCGAGTTAGTAGGAGTGATAGCAGGTGGACCCTTTCTACTTCTATACCTCTGTTCTTTGATACACGTATTCTCCATCCTGGGTATGTGATTATAATGCTATACTTATTTCAAGATCTCTTATTTGAAGTAATAATGCATTTATGGGATGGAACTCTATCTTAGCAAAGTATTACTTCTGAGCGGCACTTCAGTCATGCCTCCAGCAGGTGATTGCTATACTGTTTTAAGCCATAATCATGGGCCTTCTCTGTTATATCCTTTGTAATAAGCTGTAATATGGTGTTAAATATGATCTCATGCTAGTGGGATAACAATCTTAAGTCTTAGATTATTATGCTAACTGCAAGCCTCAGGGCAGAAAAGAAACATTCATACCCATGTCTATTCCTTTTAGAATGAGTCACTTACTTTTCCAAGGTAGAAGTGGTAAATGTTGTTTACTTGCCACCAAATGGCTGGTTTGTTTCCTTGAGAAATGGTGTGATATTGAAACCACAATGGCCTCTGTTATTGATAAGTTAAACATTTAGTGCTGGCAATAGATTGATCAGTTGCTGCCCACACACAGACTCCATCCATGCCACCATGGTCACTTAGTTCATGTGCCTATCATGTTAACATTTGGGTGGCTGATGACAAAGACTGAAGTCAGTTGACAATGTTATTTTCTGTACTTGCTTTTTCTATGGGGGATGTTCTTTGTTGAGCATTTCCATGTGATATCAAAATCTTCATCTTTGTACCTACTCCAAAATATATATACACATTTCTATTCTAGATCTTTTGTGTGTGTGTGTGTTTTCTTTTTTTATTATTATTTCAACTTTTATTTTACATTTAATGGGTACATGGTGTAGGTGTGTTAGGTGAGCATATTGCATACAGTGAAGTACACAATATGAGTGAGTGATTGGGGTGAAACTAAGTCCATCACCCAGAGAGTGAGCATAGTTTACCAAAGTACTTGCCCTCCCATCTCCTTGCTCTAGTAGTCCCCAGATTCTATCATTCCCATCTTAATGTTAATTTGTACTCAGTGTTTAGCTCCCACTTATAAGTAAGAACATGCAGTATTTGGTTTTCTGTTTCTGCAATAACTCACTTAAGATAATGACCTCCAGCTGCATAAATGTTGCTGCAAGGACCTGATGTTGTTTTCTTTATGACTGCATAGTATTCCGTGGTATATATGTACCACATTTTCTTTACCCAGTCTGCAACTGATGGGCAACTAGGTTGATTCCATGTTACTGATATTGTGAATTGTGCTTCAGTGAGCATACAAGTACATGTATCTACTTTGTGAAATGATTTATTCTCCTTTATGTATACACCTGGTAATGGGATTGCTAAATCAAGTGTTAGTTTTAAGTTCTTCAAAAAATTTCCAAATTGTTTCCCATAGTGCAGAACTCATTTATATTCTAAAAGTGCATAAGCAGTCCCTTTTCACTGTACCCTCTCCAACATCTTTCATATATATTTTTTTTGAGACAGAGTTTCACTGTTGTTACCCAGGCTGGAGTGCAATGGTGTGATCTCTGCTCACCGCAACCTCTGCCTCCTGGGTTCAGGCAATTCTCCTGCCTCAGCCTCCCGAGTAGCTGGGATTACAGGCATGCGCCACCGTGCCCAGCTAATTTTTTTTTTTTTTTTTTTTTTTTGTATTTTTAGTAGAGACGGGGTTTCACCATGTTGACCAGGATGGTCTTGATCTGTTGACCTCATGATCCACCAGCCTCGGCCTCCCAAAGTGCTGGGATTACAGGCATGAGCCACCGCGCCTGGCCCATGTTTCATATTTTTATCATTTTGATGATAGCCATTCTGACCAGTGTGAGATGATGGAATGATTAATATTGAGTCAACTTAGTCAACTTGATTGGATTGAAGGATGCAAAGTATTGTTCCTGGGTGTGCCTGTGAGGGTTTTGCCAAAGGAGATTAACATTTGAGCTAGTGGACTGGGAAAGGCAGACCCATCCTCAATCTGGGTGGGTACTATCTAATCAGCAGCCAACATGGCCACAATAAAAGCAGGCAGAAGAAGGAGGAAAGACTATACTGCTTTAGTCTTCTGGCCTACATCTTTCTCCCATGCTGAATGCTTCCTGCCCTGGAACATTGGACTCCAAGTTTTTCAGTTTTGGGACTCAGACTGACTTCCTTGCTCCTCAACTTGTAGACAGTCTATTGTGGGACCTCACCTTTTGACTATGTGTCAAAACTGCTTAATAAACTCCCATTTATAAATATATTAATCCTATTAGTTCTGTTCCTCTAGAGAACCCTGATTAATCTCAGATGCTATCTCATTGTGGTTTTGATTTGTATTCCTCTGATGATTAGTGATCTTGATTATTTGTAATATTATTGTTAGCTGCTTGTTTGTATTTTTCTGAAAAGTATTTGTTCATGTTCTTTGCCCACTTTTTAATGGAGTTATTTGTTTTTTTCCCTGGCTAAGTTCCTTATATATTCAGCATATTAGACATTTGATGGATGCATAGTTTTTGAATATTTTCTCCTATTCTTGGGTTGTCTGTTTAGTTGACAGTTTCTTTTGCTATTCAAAACTCCTTAATTTAATAATGTACCATTTTATCAATTTTTGATATGGTTGCAATTGCTTTTGATGACTTATATATAAATTCTTTGCCAAGGCTAACAATAATAATAATAGTATTGCCTAGGTTTTCTTTTAGCATTTGTATAGTTTGAGGTCTTACATTTGAATCTTTAAATAATCTTGAGTTGATTTTTATATGGTAAAAGGTAGGGGTCCAGTTAAATTCTTCTGCCAATTATCTCAGCACCATTTATTGAATAGGGGGTCCTTTCTCCATTGCTTACTTTTGTCAACTTTGTCAATAAGATCAGATATTTGCTGGTGTATGGCTTTGTTTCTGGATCTTCTATTCTATCTCCTTGGTCTATGTGTCTGTTTTTGTACCATTATCATGTTGCTTGGTTATTGTATAGTTTGACCTCAGGAAATATGCTGGTTCTAGCTTAGCTGTTTTTGCTTAGTATTGCTTTTGCTCTTTGGGCTCGTTTTTGGTTCCATATGAATTTTAAAATAGTTTTTTTTCTATTTCTGTGAGAAATGACGTTGGTAGTTTAACAGAAATAATGTTGAATCTATAGATTGCTCTGGGAAGTACGGCCATTTTAATGATAGCAGTTCTTCCAATCCATGAGCATTGAATGCTTTTCCATTTATGTCATATCTGATTTCTTTCAGCAGTGTTTTGTAGTTCTCTTTGTAGATATCCTTCAGATCTTTGGTTAAATTTATGCCTACATATTGTGTGTATTTGGGAGGAGTGCTGTTTTATGGGATTGTGTTTTTGATTTGGCTCTCAACTTGAACATTACTTGTGTATAGAATTGCTATTGATTTTGTATATCAGTTTTGTATATATATATTTTTTTTTTGAGACGGAGTTTCACTCTTGTTACCCAGGCTGGAGTGCAATGGCGCGATCTCGGCTCACTGCAACCTCCGCCTCCTGGGTTCAGGCAATTCTCCTGCCTCAACCATCAGAGTAGCTGGGATTACAGGCACGTGCCACCATGCCCAGCTAATTTTTTGGTATTTTTGGTAGAGATGAGGTTTCACCCTGTTGACCAGGATGGTCTCCATCTCTTGACCTCATGATCCACCCACCTCCGCCTCCCAAAGTGCTGGGATTACAGGCGTGAGCCACCATGCCTGGCCCCAGTTTTGTATCTTGAAACATTAGTGAAATCACTTTTCAGATCTAGTAGAATTTTGGTGGGCTCTTTAGCATTTTCTAGATATAGAATTATAATTTCAGTGAAAAGACATAGTTTGACTTCTCTTTTTACTTGAATTCCTTTAATTTCTTTATCTTTCCTGATTGTACTGGCCAGGAACAATTCTCCTATTGAACTGGAACAGCATCAGGATGTTCACTCTTACCACTTCTTAAATAGGAGTGGTAAGAGTGAACATCCTGGTGCTGTTCCAGTTCAGTAACAGAATACTTCCAGCTTTGGGATGTTCAGAATGATCTTCACTGTGGGTCTGTCATACAGCGCTCTTATTATTTTGAGGTATGTTCCTTTAGTGACTAATTAAATGAGGGTATTTAACTTGAAAGGATGTTAAGTTTTATCACAGGCTTTTTCTGCATCATTGAGATGATCATGTGGTTTTGTTTTTACTTCTGTTTATGTGATGAATTATATTTATTGATTTGTATATGTTGTACCAACCTTGAATCCCAGGAAAAAAGTCTACTTGATTTTGGGAGATTAGCTTGTTGATGTGCTACTGGATTTGGTTTGCTAGTATTTTGTTGAGAATTTTTGTGTCTAAGTTCTTAAGAAATACTGGCCTGATATTTTCCTTTTTGCATGTGTCTTTGAGAGGTTTTGGCATTAGGGTGATGCTGGCTTTGTAGAAAGAGTTAAGGAGGAGTTCCTCCTCTTTGATTTTATGGAATTATTTCTGTAGAATAGATAGTAGCTGTTTTTCTGTATGTCTCATAGAATTCAACTGTGAATCTATCTGGTCCAGCGCTTTTTATTGGTGTTAGATTATTTATGACCAATTTCATTTCTGAATTCGATATTAGTTTGTTAAGGATTTCAATGTCTTCCAGATTCAATGTTAGGAGGTTGTTTGTTTTCAGGAATTTATCCAACTCTTCTGGATTTTCTAGTTAGTGTACATAGAGATGTTCAGAAAATAGTCTGAGTACCTTTTGTAATTCTGTGGTATCAGTTATAATGTCACCTTTGTTATTTCTGATTGTGCTTATTTGAATCCTCTCTCTTTTTTTCCTTTGTTAATCTAGGTAGCAGTCTATCAATCTTGTTTATCCTTTCCAAAATCAATTTTTGTTTTCTTTAATCATTTTTAAAGATCTTTGGGCCTAAATTTCATTCAGTTCCCTTCTGATTTTATTTATTTTCTTCTGCTAGCTTTCGGGTTACTTTGTTCTTATTTTCCTAGTTCCTCTAAGTGGTATGTGAGATCATTAATTTGAGATCTTTATAACTTATTGATGTAGGCATTTAGAGATATAAACTTACCTCTTAATAATTTTTTTTTTTTGCTGAATTTGAGAGATTTTGGTATGTTGTTTCTTCGTATATTTTCATTTATTTCAAATATATTTTTGAAAAATATCTGCCTTAATTTATTTTCTTTTTAATTTCTTTCTTTTTTGAGATGGAGTTTCGCTCTTGTTGCCCAGGCTGGAGTGCAATGATGCAATCTCAGCTCACTGCAACCTCCACCTCCCTGTTCAAGTGATTCTCCTGCCTCAGCTTCCTGAGTAGCTGGGATTACAGGGATGTGCCCACACTATGCCCAGCTAATTTTGTATTTTCAGTTGAGATGGAGTTTCACCACCATGTTGGACAGGCTGGTTTCAAACTCCTGACCTTGTGATCTGCCCACTGTGGCCTCCCAAAGTGCTGGAGTACAGGCATGAGCCACCGTGCCTGGTCCTTAATTTCTTTGTTAACCCAACAGGCATTCAGAGGCAAGTTGTCTAATTTCTATTTTATTGTGTGGTTTTGCAAGATCTTCTTAATATTGATTTCTGGTTCTTTTCTACTGTGTTCTGAGAGTATGGTTGGTATGATTCTGACTTTTTTTTAAATTTTGAGACTTGCTACATAGCTGAGCATATGGTTAATCTTATAGCATGTCTGATGTGCAGATGAGAAGAATGTATATTCTATGGTTGCTGGATGGAGTAGTCTGTAAATGCCAATTAGTTCTAATTGGTCAAGAATCAAATTTAAATCCAGAATTTGTTAGCTTTCTGCCTCAACATTCTGTTTAATGCTGTAACAAGGGTGTATTGAAGTTCCTTATGTCATTGTTTGGCCTTCTAAATCTTTTTGTAACTCTAGAAAGGATCTTATGAATCTAGGTGCTCCAATGTCATGTGCATATGTATTTTGGATGGTTAAGTCTTCTCATTGAATTGAACTCCTTATCATATATAGTGTCTTTGTTTGCCTCTTTTTAATGTTTTTCATTTAAATTCTGTTTCATCTGGTATATGAACAGCAAGCTCTGCTTTTTGTTTTGTTTTCTTTTGTTTTTTTGTTTGCATGATAGAACTTTTTTCAAGACCTTACTTCAAGCCTATCGATGTCATTACCTGTGATGGATCTCTTGAAGATAGCAGATAGATGGGTCTTATTTTTCTTTCCAACTTGCCAACTCTTTGCCTTTTATCTGTGTCCTTTATACCATTTCAAGGTTAACATTGATATGTGAGGTGTTAATCCTATTACAAAGTTGCTATCTTGTTGCTTTGTAACTTCTATTACGTAATTCTAGTATCTATGGACTATGTACTTACGTGTGTTTTTGTGGTAGAGGTGTCTCTTTTTGTTTTTCAATGTTTAGAACTCCCCCGAGAATCTGGTAAGGTTGGTCTAGTGGTAATGAATTCTCTTAGTATTTGCTTGTCTGGAATAGATTTTATTTCTCCTTTGCTTATGAAGCTTAGTTGGGTGGATGGGATATGGAATCCTTTGCTGGAATTTCTTTTTCTTCATTTCTTTTCTTTTTCATTTATAGTGCTGAAAATAATTCTTCAATCTCTTCTGGCTTTTAATGTTTCTTCTTAGCAGTACACTATTAGCCTGACAGGGTTACCTCTGTATGTGATCTGACTGTTTTCTCGCTGCTTTTAAGATTTTACCATTTGCAATGAACTTAGAAACTGGTGACTATATGCCTTGGTGATGTTCATTTTTTATACTATCTTACAGGTGTTTTCCAGATTTCTTATACACAGATGTATACCCCTCTAGCAAGATTAGGAATTCTTTAAAATTAATCCCTTACATAAGTTTTCTAGGTTGATAATTTTTCTTATTTTCTCCAAGGAATGCTAACAATTTGGTTGCTTTACATAATCCTATATTTCTCAAAAACTTTGTTCATTTTTTATTTTTTTTCTTTCTGTATGACTGGGTTAGTTCAAAAGATTTTTTTTCAAGCTACAAAATTATTTCTTCTCCTTGATCTAGTCTATTGATAAAGCTTTCAATTGTGTTTCAGAATTACTTAAGCAATAGTTTTCTGCTCCAGAAGTTCTGAAAGCTTTCTGTTTAAAATGTTTATCTCTTTCTTTATTTCCTGGGTTGCTTTAAAAGATTATTTGTGCTAATTTTCAACCTTGCTCCATCTCTCATTGAGCTTCATTGTAATTCATGCTTTGAATTCTTTATCTATTATTTTTGCATTTCCATTTTGGTTAGGGATCATTACTAGAGAGATGATATGATTCTTTCGTGGTATCATAACATTCAGATTTTGTATGGTACCATAATTTTTTTTCCTTTCTTCCCTTGCCTATAATAATATTGAGTTTCTTTTTCTGTTCCTTTTTTGCCCCCACCCCTATATCAGTTCAGTCTTATATTGCTATAAAGAAATATCTGAGATTGGGTAATTTATAAAGATAAAAGTTATAATTGGCTCACAGCTCCACAGGCTGTACAGAAAATATGATGCCGGCATCTGCTTGACTTCTGCAGACACCTCGGGAAACTTACAATCATCATGAAAGATGAAGGGAGCAGGCAAATCACATGGCCAAACTTAGAGTAAGAGAGAGTAGGGGGTGAGATGCCACACACTTTTAAATGACGAGATCTCACAATGCCTCACTCAATATCACAAGGACAGTACCAAGGAGATGGTATTGAATCATTCATGAGAAAATTCCTTCATGATCCTGTCACTCCCACCAGGCCCCACCTCCAATACTGGAAATTATAATTGAACATGAGATCAAATATGTGCCCGTCTACCTTGGCCACATTCAGCTCTTACCCATAAGTACCATCTACTACCTTGTGGGTCAAACTGTATATTCCAATATAAAACCAGCTGACTAATTTAGACAGGGCAATAGAAGCAAAACCAAAAGACTCTAGACAAGATTCTGTGCAATTATATCCCCTAGCAAAGGGTTAATATATAGTTCTGAATATTTGTCCCTGCCAGACCATCACATTGAATTGTAAATCCCAGTATTGGAGGTGAGGCATGATGAGAGTGATTGCATGATGGGAGTGATTGTATCATGAGGGTAGTATTTCATGAATGGTTCGTTACCATCTCTTTAGCACTATCCTCACAATAATGATTAAGTTCTCATGAGATCTACTTATTTAAAAATGTGTTAAACCCTTCCCTCATTCTCTCTTGCTCCTGCTCTGTCCAGGGGAAGTTCCTGTTCCTCTGTTCCCTTCCACAATGATTGTAAGTTTCCTGAGGCCTACTGAGAAGCCAAACAGATTCCAAGGCTACAGCAACCACAAGAGCATGTTACGGGTGTAAGAGTAGACATACGGACTAATGGAGCAGAACAAAGAATACAAAATTGAAGCTGCACACATCAGGTCAAATGACTTTTGCTAAACAGTCAAAAAATAACAGGTGTTGATGAGACTTCAGAAGAAGGGGAACACTTATATGCTGTTGGTGGGAATGTAGATTACTCTGGCAACTGTATTAATCTGTTCTCACATTGCTATAAAGAACTGTCCCAGACTGGGTAATTTATAAAAGAAAGAGGTTAAATTGACTCACAGTTCCACATGGCTGGGGAGGCCTCAGGAATCTTACAATTATGGCAGAAGGCAAAGGGGAAGCAAAGTACTTTCTTTACAAGGTGGCAGGAGGAAGAGTGAATGCAGGAGACACTGCCACACACTTATAAAATGATTAGATTTTGTGAAGACTCATTCACAATAACAAGAACAGTATGAAGGAAACCACCTAGTCTTTCATATTACCTCCACCTAGTCTCTCCCTTGGTATGTAAGGATTATGGGGATTATGGAGATGACAATTCAAGATAAGATTTTGGGTGGGGACACAGTCAAACACTTTCATTCCAGCCCTGGCCCCTCTGAAGTCTCATATCCTCATATTTCAAAAAGCAATTATGCCTTTCCAACAGTTCTCCAAAATTTTAACTTATTCCAGCATTAGCCCAAAAGTCCAAGTCCTATGTCTCATCTGTGACAAGGCAAGTCCCTTCTGTCTATGAGCCAATAAAATCAAAAGCAAGTTAGTCCCTTCCTAAATACAATGAGGGTATAGGCATTGAGTAAATACAACCATTCCAAATGGGATAAAATGGCCAAAATGAAGGGCCTACAGCCCCCATGCAAGTTTGAAATCCAGTGGTGCAGTCAAATCTTAAAGCTGCCAAACGATATCCTTTGACTCCAAGTCTCACATCCAGGTCATGCTGATTCAAGAGGTGGACTTTCATGGCCTTGGAAAGCTCTGTTCTTGTGACTTTGCAGGGTACAGGCCCTCTTGGCTGATTTCATGGGCTGGTATTGAGTGTCTGTGGCTTTTCCAGGCATAGGGTGCAAGCTGTTGGTGGATCTACTGTTCTGGGTGCTAGAGGACCATGCCCCTTTTCTCACAGCTCTACTAGGCAGGGCCCCATTGGGAACACTGTGTAGATTTCTGACTCCCATCTTTCTTCCACACTGTCCTAGCAGATGTTCTCCATGAGGGCTGCACCCCTGCAGCAAATGTCTGCCTCAGCATCCAGGTGTTTCCATACATCCTCTAAAATCTAGGCAGAAGTTCCCAATCTCAATTCTTAACTTCTGTATACCTGCAAGCTCAACATCACAGGTAAGCCACCAAGGCTCAGGGCTTGCACCCTCTGAAACAATGGCCTGAGCTGTACATTGGCCTCTTTTACCCACACCTGGGATGAAGGGCACTAAATCCTAGGACTGCACAAAGCAGCAAAGCCCTGGGCCTGGTCACAACACCAATTTTATCTCATAGGCCTCTGACCCTACGATGGCAGGGGCTGCTGTGAAGACCTCTGACATATCCTGGAGACATTTCTGCATTGTCTGGGTGATTGACATTTGGTTTCTCCTTTCTTGTGCAAATTTCTGCAGCAGGCTTAAATTCCTTCTCAGAAAAGTGGTGATATATTTTGGCTGTTTCCCCACCCAAACTCTCATCTTGAATTGTAATCAGAATTGTAATCCCACATGTGGAAGGAAGGACCTCATGAAAGGTGATTAGATGATGGGGGTGATTCCCCCATACTGTTCTCATGATAGTGAGTGAGTTCTCACAAGATCTGATGGGTTTATAAGGGACTTTTCCCCTTTTCACTCTGCATTTCTCTCTCTTGCTGACATGTGAAGAAAGACATGTTAACTTCCCCTTCTGCCGTAATTGCAAGTTTCCTGATGCCTCCCCAGCCACGCTGAACTGTGAGTCAATTAAACCTATTTTCTTTATAAATTACCCAGTGTCTCATGGCTTTATAGTTATATGAGAATGAACTGATACAGTAAACTGAGTCACAGCAGGTGGGATGCTGCTGTAAGGAAACTCCAAAATGTGGAAGCAACTTTGGAATTGGGTAACAGGCAGAACCTGGTACAGTATCAAGGGCTCAGAAGAAGAGAGGAAGATGTGAGAAAGTTTGGAACTTCCTAGAGACTTGTTGAATGGCTGTAACAAAAATGCTGATAGTAATATGGACAATGAAGTCCAGGATGAGGTGGTCTTAGATGGAGATGAGGAACTTGTTGGCAACTGGAGTAAATATGACCCTTGCTACACTTTAGCAAAGAGACTGGTGACTTTTTGACCACTCCTTAGAGATCTGTGGAACTTTGAACATGAGAGAGATGATTTACGGTATCTGGCAGTCTTTGACGGACTGTTAGAAAGGAATAATTTTGTTTTGAAATGTGAGGACATAAGATTTGGGAGGGGCTGGGGGCAGAACGATATGGTTTGACTGTGTCTCTACCCAAAAATTTCATCTTAAATTAATCAGAATTGTAATTTGCACATGTTAGGGGAGGGACCTCATGGGAGCTGATTAAAAGATGGAGCAGTGCCCCCAAGCTATTCTCATGATAGTGAGAATATATAAAACCATCTGCTATTAAAATAACAGATGGTTTTATAAGGGGATTTTACCCCATTGCCCTGCACTTCTGTCTCCTGACCCTATGTGAAGAAGGATGTGTTTGCTTTCCCTTTGCTATGATTGTAAGTTTCCTTGTAAACTGTGCAGAACTGTGAGTGAATTGAACCACTTTTTAAAAATAAATTATGCAGTCTCAGGTATGTCCTTATAGAATCATGAGGACAGACTAACACAATGGGATTTTCTTTTCTATTGCAACATCAGGTGCAAATTTTTCAAATGTTTATGCTCTACTTTTCTTTTAAACATGAATTTCAATTCTAAACCATTTGTTTGTAAAATTGTGTGCTTTTAAGAACACCCAAGTCACCTCTTGAACACTTCATTGTCTAGAATTCTTCTGCCAGATACTCTAAATCATCTGTCAAGTTCAGTGTTCCACAGATCTAGGGAAAGGGCAAAATGCCACCAGCCTCTTTGCTAAAGCATAGCAAGAATCACCGTTATTCTAGTTCGCAGTAAGCTTCTTATCTCCATATGAGACCACCTCTGCTTGGACTTCATTGTCCTTATCACTATAAGAAATTTGCTAAAACCATTCAACAAATCTTTAGAAAGTTCTAAACTTTCTCACATCTTTCTTTATTTTTCTGAGCCCTCTAAACTGTTCCAACCTCTGCCTGTTACCAAATTCCAAAGTTATTTCTATATTTTCATATATCTTTATAGAAGTACCACCACTCTACTTGTACCAATTTACTGTATTAGTTTGTTCTCACACTGATATAAAGAACTGCCTGAGACTGAAAAATTTATAAAGGAAAAAGGTTTAATTGAATCACTGTTCTGTATGGTTGGGTAGGCCTCAAGAAACTTAAAATTATGGAAGAAGGCAAGGGGAAGCAGGATACCTTCTTTAAAAGGCAACAGGAAGGAGAGTAATTGCAGAAGGCACTTCCAAAAACTTATAATACCATCAGATATTGTGAGAATTCACTCATTATCAAAAGAAAAGCATACGGGACACACTTCCATGATTCAGTTACCTCCACCTGGTCTCTCCCTTGACACATGAGACTTGTGGGGATTACAATTCAAGATGATATTTTGCATTGGCACACAGGCAAACCATATCAGCAATTTTGGTTAGCATTTTGGAGATTTCTCAAAGAACTGTGAGTTGAACCCACCATTTGGCTGTGCAATCCCATTACAGGGTGTATACCCAAAGAAAATTGTTTGACCAAAAAGAGAAATGTACTCATAAGCTTATTGCTGCACTATTCACAATAGCAAAGACATGGAATAAACCCGGGTGTTCATTAGTGGTGCATTAGATAAGGAAAATGTGGTATATGTACACTATGAAATGCTATGGAATACTATGCAGTCTTGAAAAAGTATAAAATCATGTCTTTTGCAACTGGTAACCATTATCCTAAGTGAACACAGAAACAGAAAAATAAATACTGTGTTTTTTCACTTATAAGTGAGTACACATGGCATAAAAATGGGAATAATAGACATTGGGGAATACAAGAGGTGTGAGGGAGAGAAGAGGGTAAGTACCAAAACAAACCATCTATTGGGTACTATGCTAACCACCTGGGTGACAGCTTCATTAATACTTCAAACCTCAGCATCATGCAATATACCTATGTAACAAACCTGCATTGTGCCCCCCGATTCTAAAAGAAAAGTTGAAAAATAGGGAAGTAAATATGACATAAAAGTTATCAGTTTAGATACATCCAATTCACTCATTTTTTTTCTTTTGATGTTTGTGCTTTTGGTGTCATATCGATGTAGGATAATCAAGATCATGAAGATTTATTCCTACATTTTCTAAGCATTTCATACTTTTAGCTTTTACATTTATGTATTTGAGTTAACTTTAATTTATAGTGTTAACTCAAAAAGGTTTGAGTTAACTTTTATTTATAGTGTGAGGTAGAAGATACACCATTTTTTGTTTGTATGTGAGTGCCCACTGATTTAGCACTACTTGTTAAAGATAATACTCTTTCCCCTATTGAATAGTCTTACCACCCTTATCAGAAATCAGTTGACCATCAATGGATAGGTATTTTTTTAAACTTTCAATTATATTTTTTCAATTCATAGATCTGTCTTTATGCTATCACCACACTCTTTTGATTACCAGTGCTTTGTATAAGTTTCAAAATTTTGAAATCAGAATCTTCCAACTTTCTTCTTCTTTTTGAAAGATTGCTTAGCTATTTTGAATTTTAATATAAATTTTAACAAAAGCTTGCCAATTTCAGAATAAACACCAGCTGAGATTACAAAAGAGATTGCATTTAATCTGTAGATCAATTTGAGAAATACTTTCATATTAGCAACATTACACTTTCCACTTTATGAATATGACAATTTAAAGTTTTAGTCACCTTTAATTTCCTTCAAAAATATTTTATTTCACAGTACAAATTTTGCACCTTTCTAATTGAGTTAAATTGAAGAATTTTCTAAGTTTCATTATAGAAATAATTTAGTTAAGTGGAATTGTTTTCTAAATGTCCTCTAATTGTTCATCATTAGTTTAAAGAAATACAGTTGATTTTGTGTATTGATCTTGTACATGGATATTTCTTTTTTTGTTATTTCTTACACATTTTATTCTATTTGCTGTCCATACCATTTTTCTTTCTAATTCTATTTATTTGTCTTTTGTTTTCTTTTTATATTTGTTTTTATGATAAAAGAATGTCAGATTTTGTTACGTGTTTTTCTGTTTATAGAGAGGGTTATAAGACTTTTATCATTTATCTATAGATAAAAGGTATTTCATGCATTTATTATGAATGCTAACCTAACCTTATATTTCTAGAGTATATCCCTCTTGGTCATGGGACAGTATTTTTTTTATGCTGCCCAATCTGGTGTGTTAGTATTTTGTTGATAATTTGTGCATATCTATTCATAAGAGTCATTGATCATAAGTTATGTTTTCCTGTAATGTTTTTCTCTGGTTTTAGATCAGGGTCATATTATTCTCACAGAACTAGTCAGGCAGTTGTTCCCTTTTCTTCTATTTTTTGAAGACTTTGTAAAAAAAAAAAAAACTGGTGTCAATTTATTCTTTAAATGTTTGCTAGCACATACCAGTAAATTATTCTGTATCTAAGCATTAGTTTATGGAAATTTTTTTAATTAGTAATTCATTTTTATACTTATTGTTTATTGAGATTTTATTTTTATTTTTGAATGAGTTTTGGGTTTTCCTTTTCTTCTAAGAATTTGTCTTTCAACATTTTTATTATGATGTGTTTGTGTATGAACATGTTTATGTTTATATTTCTCAAAGCTTGTTGAACTTCTTGGATGTGTAAATTAATGTTTTCCATCCAATTTGTAAAGTTTTCAGGCATTGTTTTTTTAAATGTCTCTGTTACTTTCTCACCTTTCCCTCTATTGCTCCCATTGTGTGTGTTTTGTTTTGCTTAATGTATCCCACAGCTCTCTGAGTATCTGTTCATTTTTCTTCATTGTTTTTTCACTCTCCTTTGGGTTGCACAACCTCTATCGATCCATTTTCACATTTGCTGATGCTTTTCTTCTGCCGTCTCAATCTCCTTTTAGACTGTTGTGGCACATTTTTCTTTGAGTTATTTTATTTTCAACTCAACTTTCATTTGGTTGTTACATAATTTTGTACCTGTTTTATTATGTATTTGATGCTTTATTATCATAAAATATTCCCTCTGATTCTTTAGCATGGGATTCTTTAGTACTTTGTAAATGCTTATAATAGCTGTTTTGCAGTACTTTTTTGGTTTAACTTGATATTTAACTCTTCTTAGATACAGTTTTTATTGTTTGCTTCCCCTTCCCCACAACTGCCTGTATGGGTCACACTTTCCTATATCCATTGAACTTAGTAACTTTATATTGAAAACTCAGCACTTTAAATCATATATTGTAGCAGCATACCTCATATCTTTCAGGGACTTGTTTTAATTGACCTATTTAGTGATTTTGCTGGACAGTTTTGTGGAAATCTATTTAATCAACAATGTAAAGCCTGCCCATATCAGGAAGATGTTATCGTTCTTGACTGGGAGCTGGGCTGGGCATAGGGAGTCTTTTTTTTTGGCAACATTCAAGTGGACCTGCCATCATGCTGAGCTGGTTGGGGTATACAAAGAAGGAGTGTGTTGCAGCTCAGTTACCAGAGACACTTAATGATCTCATTGAGATTTAGTAGAATTTCCTGAATAAATATTATTTCATCTCTTGTAGGCCCTTAGGACCTCCAGGTACACTAATTTTCTTTAATAATTTTCACCTGTTGCAGTTGCTTATCTGGTAAGCAAATTCATGAAACTCTCCCCACTATCATTCAGCAAGTGAATCTGTTCACAATTAGCTTCAGCTAGTTTGCTTCCCTAATGTATACATTAGGCCTTTCTGTTTCCTTTGAAGTATACCTTATTCATATAGCATTACATATCCCTGGCAAATAGTTTGTCTTAAACTTATATTAATTAAGAGTCTATTATGACCATGTTATGGAATAAATATTTGTGCCATCTCAAAATTTATATTTTGAAATTCTGAGACCTAATATAATAGTATAGGAAGTGGGGCCTTTGGGAGGTAGGTAAGGTCATGAGGGTGGAGACTTTACGAATGAGATTATGCTCTTATAAGAGACATGAGAGCTTGCTCTCACTTTCTCTGTTCTGTACTATAAGGACACAACAATATAGCCATTTGTTAACCAAGAAGGGTGCTGTCAGCAGACCTTGATCTTGTACTTCACAGGCTCTATACAGTTTTCCATATGGCTATACCAGTTTACATTCCCATCAAAACTGTTTTCTTTTCTCCATATCCTTGACAATACTTGTTATCTTTTGTCTTATTTGGTAATAACCATTCTAACAAGTGTAAGGTGATATCTCATTGGGGTTTTGATTTGTATTTCCCCAAAAATTAGTGATGTTGATCACTTAAAATATATCATTTTTAATGGATGAATGATATTCAATTGTGCATACATATCACATTTTCTTTATTCATTCATCTATTAATGGACACTTTGGTTGCTTCTAGAACTTGGCTATTGTGAATAGTGCTACAATGAACATGGGTATTTTAAACATTCTCCTTTTTCTAAGTCACTATATCTCATGCAGGGATAATTTTGCCCCTCTAGAGACATTGTCAATAACTGAAGACATTGTTGATTGTCATAAGTCAGGTAGGGATAGACCTAAATCGACATTTCTCAAAAGAAAAAATACAAAAGACAAATGGGTAAATGACAAAGGGCTTTAAATTGTTATTCCTCAAAGAAATGTATATTTAACCATAATGAAATATTACCTCATATCTGCTAGAATGGCTATTTTCAGAAACACAAAAGACAACAGCATTGGTGAGAATATAGAGGGAATCCTTGAACATTGTTGTCAGGAATCTAAGCTAATACAGCCATTATGGAAAACAGTATGTAGTTTCATCAGAAAACAAAAAATAGAATTACCAGATATCTTAATCCTTTAGCTCTTCAAGAATAGAATGCCACAGACTAGCTAATTTATAATGGACAGAAACTTATTGGCTCACAGTTTTGGAGCCTGGTAAGTCCACTTACAAGGTGTCAGTAGGTCAGGTGTCTGTTAAGAGCTTGGTATCTGCTTCCGTGAATGCTGAATCCTCTGGAGAGGAGAAACACGCTTCCTCACATAGCAGAAGAGTAGGAAAGCTAAAAGGGAATGAGAAAGAAAAAGAGAGAGAGAGAGAGAGAGAGAGAGAGAGAAAGAGAGACCACTCCTAAAAGCCCCTTCTAAAAGATATTAAACACACTCATGATGGTAGAGTCTCATTTCTAAGGAAAATGAATATATTCCTAGATACATAAAACCTATCAAGATTGAATCATGAAGAAATAGAAAAGTTGAACAAACCAATAATGAATAAGAAGATTTGAATTATTAAAAAAAATGTTTCCCATCAAAGAAAATCCCAGCACCTGGTGGTTTCACTGGTGAATTCTACTAAACATTTCAGGGAAAAACTAATACCAATCTTTCTCAAATGTTTCCAAAAATTGAAAAGGAGAGAATTTTACTAATTCACTTTACCATGTTACCACAGCCAGACAAGAACATTACAATAAAGAAAGCAACAGGCTGATAGTCTTGGTGGACATACATGCAAAAATTCTCAGCAAAATACTAGCAAACCTAATTAAACAACACATTTAAAAACTCCATCATGATAAGTGGGATTCATCCCTGATATGCAGGGAAGGTTCAACATATGCAAACCAATAAATGTGATACATCAATTTAACACAATGAAGAAAAAACATATGATTGTCTCAGATCTTCATCTTCATCTTAGATGAAAAAAAAAAAGTTGGCAAAATTTGGTATCTTTTTATAATAAAACTCTGACCAAATTAGCTAAGGAATGTACCTCAACACAATAAAGACCATGTATGAGAAGCCCACCACTAATAAACTCAGTTATAAAAAATTGGAAGCCTTTCCTCTGAGATGCAAAACAAGACAAGGATGCCTATATATTGATACTTCTATTCAACATAGTATTGGGCATTACATTTTAGTTTCTCACAAAACTAAAAATACTATGGTAAGACCCAGGAATCAATACTATGGATATTTACCCAAAATATTTGAAGCCAGTTTGTCAAACTGATCTGAAATCAGATATCTGCACACCCATGTTCATTATAGCATTATTCACAATAGCCACAATATCGGATCACCAAAAGTGTCCGCCAAAAGATGAATGGATAAAGAAAATGTAGTAACATTGTGTAATGGAGTACTATTCAGCTTTAGAAAAGAAGGGAATCTTCATCATTTGCAACAACATGAATGGAATTGGAAATCATTATGCTAACAAAACCAGGCATAAAAAGACAAATTCCGCATGTTCTCACTCGTATGTGCAATCTAAAACAAACTCACAGAAGCAGAGAATAGAATGATGGTTACTTAGTGTAAGGGAACTTGGAGGTAGTGGGGAGATGATGATCAAAGCACAAAATCTCAAAAAACAAAATAAGTGTATTATTTATTTAAGATGTATTGTACAACATAATGAATATATTAATAATATTATATTGCACATTTCAAAATTGCTAAGAAAGTAAATTTCAAATGTTTCCACCACAAAAGTAAGTATTTGAGGTGATAAATATGTGAATTAGCTTGATTTAATTATTCCACATTGTATTCATAAATCATAACATCACTTTCTACTTTATAAATGTATACAATTATAAATTGTTAACTAATAGTAAAAAAATTAACTTCTGATGGATCTCAGGTTCTGAAAATATTCCTCACACATTTACAATAGTGGACAAATACAGTGAGAGGCAGGAGTTTCTGATGGCATCAGAGATTCCCACTTATTGGTGTACATACTCTGCTAAATTCTTTTTCCTTAAATGTGAGCAGGATTTATGAACACAATGGTGTATCACTCCTGTAATTATTTCATTACATGGCAAGAGATATTTTGAAGATGACTTTAAGATCCATGATTATTTAAATTCATTAAAAAGGAAATTATCTCAGGTGGGCCTCACCTAATCAGCTGAGTCCTTAAAAGGGATCAGAAAGGCCAGGTACCCTGACTCATGCTTGTAATCTCAGCATTTTGAGAGGCCCAGGCAGGTGGATCACAAGGTCAAGAGATGGACGCCATCCTAGCCAACTTGGTGAAACCCTGTCTCACTAAAAATATAAAAATTAGCTGGGCATGGTGGCACACACCTGTAGTCCCAAATACCCAGGAAGCTGAGGCAGGAGAATTGCTTGAACCTGGGAGGCAGAGGTTGCAGTGAGCTGAGATCCTACCACTGCATTCCAGCTTGGTGACAGAGTGAGACCCTGTCTCAAAAAAAAGAAAAGAAATCAGAAATATTTGAGCCAAGAGAGATTGTCCTGCTAGCTTTGAAGAGGTATAGCTTATGTTGTGAGCTGCCTATGGAGGATTTATATTGCAAGGATCTTAACTCAGATTCTAGGAACCGTGTGTATTTCCTGGTTGATGCCAGTGAGAAAACTAGGTCTACAGTCTTATATGTAAAAATCACTGAACTTCATTAACAACCAACGATCTTGAAAGAGGATCTCAAGCCTCAGATTACACTGCAACCTAGTCAATATCTTGATATTAGTCTGGTGAGAACCTGTGCGGAGCACCTAGCTTAGCCATGCTCAGATTCCTGCTCCATAGAAAGTGTGAGGTAATAAATTTGTGTTGTTTTAAGCTGTTAAATTTGTGTAATTGTTTGATGTGGCAATATGTTTGTTCATTCTTGAGGGACAAAAGAAATAAAAAGTAGTGGATGAGAGGTATCAAGTTTTTGGAAAATTAAAATAAGCCAATAAAAATTGGTAACTAAGGTCAAAAGAAAATAAATCTAATGTACCATCAGAAATAGGAAATGATAAGAAGAGCTTATTTACCCTGCAGAGGCAAAAGACATGAACATGCAGGTATTGAAGGGGACTCATTAAAAGGGCTTACATTTTCTCTCATCCTTACAGAAGACCAGAGATTTGTTTTTTGAAGAAATTTAACTGGAGTCCCTATACTTAGGATATTGGGAAGCACAGGCCTTGGGATATGCTTGAGTACTGCACAGTAGGGTTGCAGAACCGCCTTCACACTGCCACAGAGGTATACTTCAAACAGAGGTGAATGGTGAACTACATTTTTTTATTGTACTTTAGGTTCTGGGGTACATGTGCAGATCATGCAGGATTGTTGCATAGGTACACACATGGCAATGTGGTTGGCTGCCTCCATCCCCCCATCATCTACATCTGGCATTTCTCCCCATGTTATCCCTCCCCAACCTCCCCACCCACCCCCACTGTCCCTCCCTTGGCCCCCTCCCAACAGACCCCAGTGTGTGATGTTCCCCTCCCTGTGTCCATGTGTTCTCATTGTTCAACACATGCCCATGAGTGTGAACATGCAATGTTTGATTTTCTGTTCTTGTGTCAGTTTGCTGAGATTGATGGTTTCCTGATTCATCCATGTCCCTACAAAGGACATGAACTTAACCTTTTCTTATGGCTACATAGTATTCCATGGTGTATATGTGCCACATTATTTTTTGTCCAGTCTATCGTCGATGGGCATTTGGGTTGGTTTAAAGTCTTTGCTATCATAAACAGTGCTGCTATGAACATACATGTGCATATGTCTTTATAACAGAATGATTTATAATCCTTTGGGTATATACCCAGTAATGGGATTGCTGGGTCAAATGGAATTTCTATTTCTAGGTCCTTGAGGAACTGCCACACTGTCTTCCACAATGGTAGAACTAGTTTACACTCCCACCAGCAGTGTAAAAGTGTTCCCATTTCTCCACATCCTCTCCAGCATCTGTTGTCTCCAGATATTTTAATGATCGCCATTGTAACTGGCATGAGATGGTATCTCAATGTGGTTTTGATTTGCATTTCTCTAATAATCAGTGATGATGAGCATTTTTTTCATAAGTTTGTTGGCCTCATATATGTCTTCCTTTGAAAAGTGTCCGTTCATATTCTTTGCCCACTTTGGATGGTTTTTTTTTTTTATTGTAAATCTGCTTTTGTTCTTTGTAGAGTCTAGATATTAGCCGTTTGTCAGACAGGCAGATTGCAAAAATTTTTTCCCATTCTCTTCATTGACAGTTCACTCTAATGATTGTTTCTTTTGCTGTACAGAAGCTCTGGAGTTTAGATTCCATTTGTCTATTTTGGCTTTTGTTGCAAATGCTTTTGGCATTTTAGTCATGAAGTCCTTACCTACGCCTATGTCCTGAATGGTTTTGCCTCGGTTTCCTTCTAGGGTTTTTATGGTGTTAGGTCTTATGTTTAAGTCTTTAATCCATCTGGAGTTAATTTTAGTGTAAGGTGTCAGGAAGGGGTCCAGTTTCTGCTTGAACTACATTTTTACAGAAATTGCTCAATCCCAAAAGGAAGGATATTGAAGTGCTGACATGCCATTTTCCTGTTTATCTATTAATGTTGCTCATCTGTTAATAATTTCTACCCACATCCTCAGAACTTTTGACAATCTCCTCTGTGATTTGCTTCATTTTTCATGTGAGACCAAAAACAGAAAGAGATTGAAGAAAGCTTAAGAGTAATGGGACTTCAAAAACAAACAGGAAACATGATAACAAAACTCAATAGTGATAATGGATACAGAAGATATAGAAATACTTTCAAAATTATTTTAAAAAATGATTTTTTAAACTAACATTTTATACCCATTCTAAAATTAATGGTAAAGGGAGAATAAGTCACCTATCAACATTGAAGTTTTCAATCTATAGCTCTCATACGCTGCTTTATAAGCTGCCTAGTGGGATTAAGTGGGAAAAAGAAAGAGAAAATATACATGCCATTTATCCAAGAATAGATCAAATACCCACCATTTGAAAATCCATTTATAAATTTGAAAATAAAATTTCATAGTAGAAATATCATAGAGCTGTTGAAGACTAGGGGAAAATGATGATATACACATAGAAAATTAGAGGTATAAAAATAAAAAATTGTAAGGGAAAGAATATCTAACCAATGTAAATTACTTGGCTGAACCATATTTAGTATTTATGTAGTCAAAATAATATACATACCCATAGTATTGATTCAATCACAGTTGTGCTAAAATTACAATGAGGAAGAGGGAATAAGGAGTTGAGGAGAATAATGGTGTTAATTCCTGAACTATTATAATAGAAAACAAATACATATATAAAACTGATAAATATAAATTTGACAATATAGTCATATTTACTTATGCTTACAGCATTATCACATCAAACAAGTTTAAAAAGCAAGGAAAAAAAGATGTGGAAAGCAAGAGTTACAGAACGAAGAACTGCTTCATTCTGTAATAAACTTTACAATACTAGTTCATTTTCTTTAAATATGTAATTGCATCATTTATAAATAAGAAAATTATAAGAAAATGAGATTAAATACTCTCTCATATTTGTACAATATTTTTTCCCAATTTTGATGAAGAACTAAAGATATAACTTATTCACACAGTTAATAAAAAGTAAAGTTGAGACACAAGTTTAATTCATCATTCTGCCTTTAAAGTCAATCCTCAATTCCCTATACCATATTCACAGTATAATTAGGGACAAGTAACAATAATACACATTAAGTGTTATAAAATTTGTTAATTTGAAACAAAAAGCATATGAATTAGTTTTCTAGAGCTGGCACAATAAATAATCATGAATAGCCTGTTGTAAAATAATAGAAAATGAATTTCTTATACTTCTGGAGGCCAGAAACAAGATTGGTTTCTTTGCAATCCTGAGTCTGGTTCCATGCCTTTCTCTTAGCTTCTGATGGTTGCTGGCAATACTTGTCATTTGTAGATATATCACTCCTGTCTTTGCCTCTGCCTTCACATCTCCTCCCACTTTCTGTCTTCTATCTTGGACAAAGATTTAGGATCTGCCTGATTAATCTAGGATGATCTGATCTAAATATTATTAATTCAACTACTTTGCAAAGACACATATAAGGTCATATTGACAAGTACCACACGAACATATCTTTTGGGTGGCTACTATTTAAACACTATTGCATAGTGTTTAAATCCCATTTTTTACACCTTATTATTCTTCATTTTTCTGTTGATGAATACTGCCATTGAGTTAACTGAGTTTCCTTATGTATATGATTATATAAAATTTGCAATTAGTATATTTTTTCCAAGATATAGAATCCAGTACTATCTTTGAGAACAGGTAAAGTTGAAGTCTGCATGATATTGTCTCAGAGTACAAAAAAAGCCACATGTTTTTATTGTCAAAAGAACACTCCCTCCTTTGAATTACTAAAGAGCTGATTACCAAAAAAAAAAAAAAAAAACGGCATTTACAATTATCTCTTGCTTTCTAATGAGGGTGGGTCCTAGATGATATTCAGAGGGACTTTTCTTTGATAAATGAGGCAATGTTTCTGAATGGGTGCATTTGGGAGAAAAAAGACAGTAAAATTAGTTTGCTTTAAAATAATGAGGCATAGTAAAGACTCAGAGCAAATAAAGAGTAAGGAAGGGTGAAAAAGCAAGACTGCATGTACACAGAGGCAGGTAAATTGTGCCATCGTTGTGGAAAGTTAGATATTTAGTGTGGAATTACATCAACAGAGAATTAATGAATTTTTATGTCATGGAGGAAGTAGTGGAAGTCACCATACTTTGAAATCTCTGTTATACCTATATTAGCTGCTGTTGCTTTATAAGATGCATTATTTTAAAGAGGATGCCATAAAGTCCTGCTTCGAAGTTGGTCTGGAGAAAATAGAGGCTTCCCATGGGAGATGGATCACATTTAAAACTAAAGTTTATATTTCCCATATATGGTTAAATAAATCCAATCAGTTGTTTTACACTTAAGATTTGATTTTGCTAACAGTTTGAAAGGGGTATCAAGGGCACAACTGATTAGAGATTAAATAGAGGGAGGAAAGAGTAAAAAAGAATGAGTCATCTCATGGCATAACTGGATATTTTATTCAGAAATACACCTGGAATATATCCCTTGTTACAAATATCAAACCAACACATTATATATTGCATCATTCACATTCTCTAGTCAAATTCCTTCAACCATGAGGATTAGTGTATATTCTGTGATTAAGTAAAAGACATAATAAGCATAACTTCTATCTCTTGAAATTACAATATTATACATCTCAGTCCTCATGGAGTACTAAAACTTATCTTTTGATTAAAATAAACCATAAGGGAAATCTGTAAGTTCTATTAAATGTATGTTGGGGATATTGTGAAACTTTTGAAAAGTCTGCATCTTTTATTTAACAAAGCATTTTATTGTTTCCTCTGGCTCTAAACTAATATAAAAATAATTATCTAAAGTATGGTATATAAGAATGTATAATAAGGAAAGTTTAATAAAGAAAACAATAGATATGTTGGGAAAAAGCATGTTCAGGAATAATGGTTTCCAAGTTGTGACTTCTGGAATATTTTATTGAAAAAATCCTGTCTCTTTAAAATAGCCAGTCATGATTGTGTTACGGGGGACTTATTTTTCATTACTTACAATAGTGAAAGCTCTCCTCCCTATTGGGTTTGAGGCTGGCCCTACTATTTACCAAATTATATGATCATGTGAGGTTATATAACATCTCTAGATCTCAACGTGCTTGTCTATATAAAAAGAGTAATTGTACCAATAACATGGGGTTTTGTAAGGAATAGATACAACTGAGGTGAACACAATACAATATGAAGTAGTAGTCATTACACACATACAAATAGGCAATAAAAATAGTATATATGGATTTATCTGATAAAGAAGATATGAATACCAGTAAAGCCTACAAAGGGACTTCTAATCAAGACTTGGGAGTACCCTTAAAAGAAGAGAAACCAAGAAGAGCAACTCCAAGGCACATAATCATAAGATTCACCAGAGTTGAAATGAAGGAAAAAGTGCTAAGGGAGGTAAGAGAGAAAGGTCGGGTTACCCACAAAGGGAAGCCCATCAGACTCGTAGTGGATCTCTCAGCAGATACGCTACAAGCCGGAAAAGAGTGGGGGCCAATATTCAACATCCTTAAAGAAAAGAACTTTCAACCTAGAATTTTAAATCCAGCCAAACTAAGCTCCATAAGCAAAGGAGAAAGAAAATCCTTATAGACAAGCAATTGCTGAGAGATTTCGTCACCAACAGGCCTGCCTCACAAGAGCTCCTGAAATAAGCACTAAACAAGGAAAGGAAAAACCAGTACCAGCCACTCCAAAAATGTACCAAATGGTAAAGACCATCAATACAATAAAGAAAATGTGTCAACTAATGGGCAAAACATCAAGCTAGCATCAAAATGTCATGATCAAATTTATGCAGAACAATATTAACCTTAAATGTAAATGGACTAAATGCCTCAATCAAAAGACACCGACAGGCAATTTGGATAAAAAGTCAAAACCCATCCATGTGCTGCATTCAGGAAACCCATATCATGTGCAAGAACACACACAGGCTAAAAGTAAAGGGATGGAGGAAAATTTATCAAGCAAATGGAGAGCAAAAAAAAAGCAGGAGTTGCAATTCTAGTCTCTGATAAAATGGACTTTAAACCAACAAAGATCAAAAGAGACAAAGAAGGGCATTACATAATGGTAAAAGGATCAATGCATCAAGAAGAACTAATTATCCTAAATATATATGCATCCAACAGGAGCACCCAGGTACATAAAGCAATTTCTTAACAACCTACAAAGAGACTTAGACTCCCACACAATAATAGTGGGAGACTTTAACACTCCACTGTCAATATTAGACAGATCAATGAAACAAAAAATTAACAAGGATATCCAGTACTTGAACTTAGACCTGGACCAAGCAGACCTAATAGACATCTACAGAACTCTCCACCCCAAATTCACAGAATATACATTCTTCTCAGCACCACATGGCACCTAATCTAAAATTGACCACATAATTAGAAGTAAATCACACCTCAGCAAATGCAAAAGAATGGAAATCATAACAGTCTCTCAGACCACAGTGCCATCAAATTAGAACTTGGAATTCAGAAACTAACTCAGAACCACACAACTTCATGGAAACTGAACAACTGGCTCCTGAATGTCGACTGGATAAACAATGAACACAGAAATAAAGTTGTTCTTTGAAACCAAAGAGAATGAAGACACAACATACCAGAATCTCTGGGACACATTTAAAGCAGTGTCTAGAGGGAAACTTATAGCGTCCATCAGAGACTCAAGGAAAGATCTAAAATTGACACCCTATTGTCAAAATTGAAAGAGCTAGAGGAGCAAGATAAAAAAAAAAAACTCAAAAGCTAGCAGAAGACAAGAAATAACTAAGATCAAAGTAGAACTGAAGGAGATAGAGACACAGAAAATCCATCAAAAAAGTCAATAAATACAGAAGCTGGTTTTTCAAAAAGATCAACAAAATAGACCACTAGCCAGATTAATAAAAGGAGAAGAATCAAATAGATACACTACAAAAATGATAAAGGGGATATCACCACTGACTCCACAGATAAACAAATTACAATCAGAAATTACTACAAACAACTCTATGTGTATTAACCAGTAAACCTGGAAGAAATGGATAAGTTCCTGGACACTTGTACCCTCCCAAGCCTAAACCCAGAGGAAGTTGAAACACTGAACAGACCAATAACAAGGGCTGAAGTTGAGGCAGCAATTAATAGCCTACCAACCAAAAAAAGTCCAGGTCCAGGTGGGTTCACAGGCTGAATTCTACTAGAAGTACAAAAAGGAGCTGGTACCATTGGTTCTGAAACTATTCCATACAATCCAAAAAGAGAGAATCCTTCCAAAATCATTTTATGAGACCAACATCATCCTGATACCAAAACCTGGCAGAGACTCAACAAGAAAAGAAAACATCAGGCCAATATCCATGATGAATATAGATGTAAAAGTCTTCAATAAAATACTGGCAAATCAACTTCAACAGCACATCAAAAAGCTTATCCATCACAATCAAGTAGGCTTCATTCCAGGGATGCAAGGCTGGTTCAACATATGCAAGTCTATAAATGTAATCCACCACATAAAAAGAACTAAAGACCAAAACCACATGATTATCTCAATAGATGTCGAGAAGGCCTTTGACAAAATTCAACAGCCCTTTATGCTAAAAACTCTCAATAAACTAGGTATCAAAGGAACATATCTCAAAATAAGAAAAGCTATTTATGACAAACTTACAGCAAATATCACACTGGATGGGCAAAAACTGGAAGCATTCCCTTTGAAAACTGGTGCTAGACAAGGATGTCCTCTGTTACCATTCCTATTCAATGTATTATTGGAAGTTCTAGCCAGAGCAATTAGGCAAGGAAACAAAATAAAGGGTATTCTATTAGGAAAGAGGAAGTCAAATTGTCTCTATTTGCAGATGACATGATTGCATATTTAGAAGACCCTATCATCTCAGACCAAAATCTCCTTAAACTGTTAAGCAACTTCAGCAAAGTCTCAGGATACAAAATCAATATGCAGAAATCACAAGCATTTGTATATACCAATAACAGACTAACAGAGAGCCAAATCATGAGAGAAATCCCATTTATAATTGCTAAAAAGAGAATAAGCTACCTAGAAATACAACTAACAAAGGATGTAAAGGATCTCTTTAAGGAGAACTACAAACCACTGCTCAAGGAAATAAGAGAGGATATAAAGAAATGGAGAAACATTCCATGCTCATGGTTAGGAAGAATCAATATCATGAAAATGGTCATACTGCCCAAAGTAATTTATAGATTCAATACTATCCCCAACAAGCTACCAATGACCTTCTTCACAGAACTAGATAAAACCACCTTAAACTTCATATGGAACCAAAAGACAGCCCACATAGCCAAGACAATCCTAGGCAAAATGAACAAAGCCAGAGGCATCACGCTACCTGATTTCAAACTATACTACAAAGCTACAGTCATCAAAACAGCATGGTAATTGTACCAAAACAGAGACATAGACCAATGGAACAGAACAGAGACCTTGGAGAAAATGCCACACATCTATAATCATCTGATCTTTGACAAACCTGATGAAAACAAGCAATAGGGAAATGATTCCCTGTTTAATAAATGGTGTTGGGAAAACTGGCTAGCAGTGTGCAGAAAGCAGAAACTGGAACCCTTCCTGACACCTTAGAGTAAAATTAACTCCAGATGGATTAAATACTTAAACATAAGGTGTTAACACCATAAAAACCCTAGAAGAAAACCAAGACTACTTAATATTGAAAAGATAAAAGATGTTTTACTTCTGAGAAACATTTTCACTGTCATTTTTATTTACTTTCAATTAAAAGAAATTTAGTAGAAAAGAGGAAACACTATCACCTGTGGTAGATTGATTGCAGAATATGGGATCAATTCTGCAGTCTTCTCTGATTCCTCAGTTTTGGACATCTTTAGTCTTCTTCTCCATGCATCAAAAAGCAAATTCTATTTTCCTGGTCCTTAAATTTGATTTTTCCTGTGGCTTGCTATAGTTGATAAGAGTATGGAGGAAATAACACTGTGCAACTTACAATAATAGGCCTCAAAAGACTTTGGAACCCTTCCTCTGCCATGAGTATAAGTTGATATAAATCTATAGGAGGCTGACAGACCACAGGAAGCAGAACCAGGCATCTCAACCTAGGCCATCCTAAATTAATAAGATGATAGCAGAGCCATTAGCTGTTAACAGAGGAATGAATGAACCCAACCAAATCAAGGAAGCCTACTCACATCAGTTAAGTTTTCCAGACTACCTGTATTTCATGAGGAAAAATAAGCGATTGTTATTTTAAGTTACTAATTTTATAGTAGTTTGTTATGCAACAATATGTAATTGATATACCATCATGTTATTAAATGTACTACAATGATAATTCTTCTACTTCATTCAAACATCTAGTCACGTAAATCTCTATCTTGAAGTTTTAAAAAAAATTGTATAGTTCTACTTTTCATCTGCAACTAATTTTTTGTGCAAGCTGTAGTAGAAATTAATCTTTTAATGCAAGTATAATAAACTTTCCAAGCATGAATTATTTTGGAATCCATTAGTTTTTGCAATTCCTACATTACCCCCATCCCTTATTATAAATCAAGTTTATATATATATATATATATATATATATATATATATATGTGTGTGTGTGTGTGTGTGTGTGTGTGTGTATATCATGAGTATATGTATACATACACACACACACACACACACACACACATATATATATATATATATTTTTTTTTTATGGGTTCTATCATGTTTTCATTGTCTTTTATACTTACTTCTGTGCCATTACTACATACCTTAAATACTAGAGGTCTTTATAGATGTTGCTGTCTAGTAGGAGAACTTCCCCATAGTTTTTTCTTTAGAATTATCTCAGAAAAGATTTTTCTTTACAATTAATCCTTTGCTCTTCCCTGTAGATTCTGGAATCCTATTGTTGAGTTTTGTGAAGGACCTTGTTGAAATTTTAATTGGAAAATGCAAATTAATGTTGTTAGTAGGATAACTCCATGGAATTGAATATTTTTGTTGAGGAAATTTCCATTTCCATTTATTTAAATCATCTTTTATGTCTTTGAAAAAAATGTTTACTACTAAAACATAAAGTATACTTTTACTGGAATTATTCTGAGATACTATATATTTTTAACTACTGAATGACAAGTATTTTTAAATTGTATTTGTTAAGTGAGTACTATTATTGTGAAAGCAAATTAGTCAGGGTTTATCAGAGAAAGAGAACCAAATGAAGATATAACAAATAAGAAATTTATTATAAGGAAATAGCCCATATAATTATGGAGACTGAAAACTCCCACAATCTGCAAGCCAGAGACCCAACCAATCTAGTGATATATTTCAAAAGCTTGAGAGTGAGAGGGCTGATCTTATAGACTGAAGTTCAATTTTAAATGTCTGAGAATGAAGAACATCAAGGAATTAAGAACAACAAGAATTAAGAAGATGATTGATGTCCTAACTAAAGCAGTCATGCCAAGATTGTAATTCTACTTTTCCTGTATATTTTTGTTCTATTGAAGTCCTCAATGAATTGAATGATGCCCACCCACATTGGTGAGGTCAATCTGTTTTACTCAAGTCTAAAAATCCAAATACCAATCTCACCTAGAATTGTCCTCACTGATACTCCCAGAAATAATGTTTAATTACATTTCTAGGCATTCCATGGTCTACTATCACAGAAGAATCAAAATTAAAACTTTTAAATTTTATTTTAAAATTCACACTAACAAAATTGCCAGATTTTTATTTCTGTAAATTCTTATGTAGATTCTGTTTAAATATTTATTTAGATAGTTGCGAAACCCAAATAATAACTATGTTTTTCTTCTCATTCCATAGATATATATTTATTCTCTTATATTTAAATATATAAGATATAGTAGCCCATACATATATATTATATATATATATTTGCTATTACTGTTTATTACATCGCTAAGTAGGAATTTCAAGAGTATGCTGAATAAGCACAGTGTTAGTAAACATACTTGTCTTTTTCAATATTGAGTATAATACTTTCCGCAGGTTTTTTGTAGATACAATATCAGATTTGGGTAGTTTCTTTCCATTCCCAGCTTAAGAGTTTTTATCATGAAAACTGCTGAATTTTATTGTATGCTTATTCTGCAGTTACCAAAATGATTATATGTTGGCTTTGATTTGGGAACAGTTTCCTTAGGAATTTTGATCTATGTTTATGATAGAGATAGATTATAATATTTTTCATAGGGCTCTTTCAGATTGTGAAATCAAGATTAGCCTCATAAAATGCATTAAAGATGGATTTTCCCTTTTACTTTTCTCAGGAAAAATGTTAACAAGAGAAACTTTTGACACTTGATTATTTAGTATCAGTCTCTTAAAAACTCATATAGGACTGCATCATTTTAATGACCAGATTTTTTAACTATTATTTAAATTTAGTGATTACAGATCCCCTCATATTTCCTATTTCTTCTGAAGTAATATTTCTTAATATTTTCTTAAAAACGTCTATTTTTAGTATTCAATTCACTTTTACGTAATTTTAATTTTTTTTTCTAATGTATTACATCCCAGTATTAGTGATACCTCTATTACATTCCTGGTACTTTAATGTTTACTTCTTTCTTTTTCCTATTATAGTAGAGATGCTTGCCAAGATTATTAGTGTTTTACATAATTTGCTTTTTTATCTCTATTTTTCTCTTTATTCAGTTATTTTCTTATATTTCTTTTTTCACTTCCTTTGAGGTTATTTTGTTGTTATATGTGTATATATAATATACATTTATGGATGCATCTATACTTGCATATATTTATATATGCATATATAATACATATATTTTTAATACATACACAAATATACATATGTACTTACATGTGTATAGACACGTAGATAGTATATGTACTTCCTAAAATGTATTTGTAACATCAAAATCAATACTTGTGAAACTTCTGCAGTCATTGAAGAGCATGCACAGAGCAGTGAAAAATTTGAATCACCCAGCGTACACATTCCTAGCTGAAGTTAAAGAAGATGCTCTTCCTTCTTGTTTCAATTTTCATAGTGTAAACAGGTGTCTTTTACATGATATATAGAGGATATATATATACAGATATATATATACAGATATATATATATATATATATATATATATATCTTGCTTTTTATTGGTTATTTCATCACTGTTTAAGTGGCCCCCAGGCACGGTGTTGAGTTGCTGTCTAGTGTATGTCGATACAAGAAGGCTGTGATGTGCCTTGTAGGGAAAATACTTGTGTTATATAAGGATTCAATTATAGTGCTATTGGTTGTAAGCTCAATGTTACTGAATCCAAAATACATATTAAATAAAGAGTTTTTGAACAGAAGCACACACAAATAAAACCCTCTACTAATCAGTAGATAAAAATGTAACCAGAATCTCTCAGCATAAACCTACCTCTGTATTTTTCCCAGGAGCAATGCTTCAGTATTTGCTAATTTAGTGTTTACAACATCATTAAAGAATATAATTAATGAGCTGGGCATGGTGGCTCACACCTGTAATCCCAGCACTTTGGGAGGCTGAGGCGGGTGGATCACGAGATCAGAAGTTTGAGACCAGCCTGACCAACATCATGAAACCCTGTCTCTACTAAAAATACAGAAGTTAGCCAGGCATGGTTGCAGGCGACTAATCCCAGCTACTCAGGAGGCTGAGGCAGGAGAATTGCTTGAACCTGGGAGGTTGCAGTGAGTCAAGATTGCACCACGGCACTCTAGTCTGGGTGACAGAGCAAGACTCTGTCTCAAAAAAAAAAGGAATACAATTACCATGAAAATATTAGAATCAACTACACATACTCTTACATTTATACACACATTCATGTATGTATTACATACATCTAATTTCTAGTTATCTCTATTGCCTTAATCTCCCCATAATTAGGGATATGTCCCTTGTAATATTGTAAAAATTTATTTTATATTTTACTTATTTATTTTTTCACCTATTATTGGTTTACTTAGCCTTCACCTTGATTCAGAATAGTGGAGGCAATTTACATAAATGCATACGTAATAAAAGCTAAGGAAAACAACTCAGAGGTGTATAAATATGGATCATTTAACAGCACTCACTCATTTTGACTTAATAATGTGGCTAGAAATGGAAAAGTAGTGAATACTAGGCTTAATAACTAGGTGATGAGAATTTATTACAAAAAATATTTAACAACATTTTAAGAATGTTAATGTTTAATTAATTTGAATATCTTTTTCAAAGTATCAGTTTGGCTAATTTTGATAGAAAAAAATAACAATTTTGAAGATGTCCTCATCTTTTATGAGCTTTTTTACACATTATTTTAATTTTTTTACTTTAAGTTTTTATTAAAAATTTTGGATGTGATCAAACTTATGATTCTAAATATGTTGCTTAGTATCAGAAACCTTATTTAGTCTATGCATTTCTCAGTGCCTTATTATAAATTCATTATTAAATATTTACCATACGGAACATTTATTTATGGTTGTTATAGATTTTTGGGGAAGAGGCACTAATTCCATGCTTCTCTTCCTTAGTAAACATGCATTTTTACCTTGTCTTTCTGACCACAAACCTCAGAGTATTTGAATGTTGCTTTTTACATTTCAGTAAATCTGTATATCAGAACCAGTCTTACTTCATATCTTATACAACACTTTTGGGAGCACTGAGGTACCAAATTACCTATCAAGTTATGCTTTAGTGCAAGAGATAAGAAGTGAGAAGGACTAATATGGCATTACAGGGAATGCGTGATTTAGCATTTTCTCTGTTAATTATCACTGTGTCACATTTTGTCTTTTAGATATCGATGGCATTTTTTCACTTCATGTTATATATTTTGTTATCAGGATTTTGAGACAATTAGGATGCATGTGGATCAAATATTTCAGGTTTTCTAGTTTATTTTATAATTTATGGTAATATCCGAAAAGTGATAAAGATCTAATCATAATATTAGATATCTAAAATAGACTCTACAAACTAATGGCAAGTTGTTTTGCTAGTTCCCACTGTCTATACTTACAGGGGTGTAGTTTCAGGATTTGAGATCAGATTTGGTTTGTCAAAAAATTGAAATATTGTTATTATCTCCATTGTCTACTCAGCATTGGTGATTTAAAGAAATACAGTAATCGATTTTATTTTAATTTACCTAACATGAAGGATAGACAGCAATTTTAAACAGTATAGGCATTAGTTAATTGTTATGAAAACAGATTTTCTTTAACCCATACATAAAGGTATTTACAAAATAAAAAGACATGTGGAAAGCCTAAAAAATTGTTTTGTCGCTGGGCACAGTGGCTCACGCCTGTAATCCCAGCACTTTGGGAGGCCAAGGCGGGTGGATCACGAGGTCAAGAGGCCAAGGTGGGTGGATCACGAGGTCAAGAGATTGAGACCATCCTGGTCAACATGGTGAAACCCCGTCTCTACTAAAAATACAAAAAATTAGCTGGGCATGGTGGTGCGTGCCTGTAGTCCCAGCTACTCGGGAGGCTGAGGCAGGAGAATTACCTGAACCCAGGAGGCGGAGGTTGCGGTGAGCCCAGATTGTGCCATTGCACTCCAGCCTGGGTAACGAGAGCAAAACTCCGTCTCAAAAAAAAAAAAAAAAAAAGTTTTGTCAACAGATAATGTAGCAAATTATAGCCTGAATGACATTTTTCTTGGGTTATTCGGATATAGTGTTTATATTCTTAGCAGATTGGAAATATTGCTAGCCACATCATGGAAGTGTTTTCCACATCTATCTGTGTTATTGTTTTTAAGTATATTAAAAAGTTATTTTTAGTTGAGATTATATTTTGTTACAATTTCAATCTTTTTGTTCTGATCAAATTAATCAAGTTTTCAAACAACTAAATTGGAGAGTGGTCAGTTGCAAACAACAGAATGCATTATAGTCCATGTAAGCTATGAAATGACTTAATACAGGAAAATAGTTGCTTACATAATTGTTGGAATGTCAAAAGTCAGTATCTAAGCTAAGATTCCAGGAAATTTTTTTAGCATCCAGATATATTCTGTCTCTGCCTAAATCAGTAAAACTGTTCCATCACTGCAGAAACTGATGAATCAAGAATCTGCTAGCTTCAGCCCATTCCACCACAGCCACGATCTATGCTAGCCAAATGGATGTTCTATATTCTTACCTTTATTTTTACCTGATCTAAGTCTTGAAACTGCATCTGATTGCTATACAGTAAATTATATTCAAAACTCCAGATGAAAATAAATCTTTGGTAGGTACTTTTTCCTGTCTGTAAACTGCTCCTGAGATATTGCAGGAATAGATGTTGGATGAGCCAAATCCCAATATTTGCCACAGTCAACAGCTATTTAACAACCACATATAGCACACATACTCTTCTTGTTGGGCTTACAAACTGAAAAACAATCACAGCAATAGCCTACTACCAACTAAACTAAAATCAACAATTCACTGAATGTTCTTATCCTATTCTTCAAGGGATACAACTCATCTGTCACATTTCTATATCTGGGTGTTTTTAATTTCCCATTTATTTCAGTCACAATCTGTCCTCAATATTTTACAATCTATGAAATAAATGTTAAATTTAAATACTAGTCTATCCTATACAAAAATTACTGTAAAATGAGAAGGATAAATAAAGAAACTTAAATTATATAATTACATAACTAATAAAAGTACAAAACAATGGATAGTTCATATGGTCTTTGTTTTCACAATAACCATGAGAGCATAGTTTGCATGTATGATTTATTTTTGCACATATTCAATGCATTATTTTCTTACCACTAAGATTCTTTGCTGAACTGGGCTCTTCACCTGACTATATGACCTAGGTTTTATTTCTGATGTTTCTAAATCCCTTATTATATGACTATTTTATTTTAATATCATCTTAATAGGTTTTACCATTAAGTATAGAGAAAGTAGTTTCCCCTCCAATCCTCCCTTTAGGTAGGAGGAACCTCACTTTCCTGTGATGATCTGAATAATTCTCCCCACAAACACATCAATTATTTTTGTTTCCTGTTTACTGTAATAGCCCCCATAGCATAGTGCTGCACTGGGGGCTTAGCACTTGTCTGAGCTGTAAGTTAGCACATGGAACAATCAGTTTTGGCAGTAGTGTAACCTATCTTGATGAAGAGAAGGTCCTGTAAATACCAAGTACAAATCTCTAACCCTGCCAGCATGTCTTCTTTTTTGTCTGAGCTCATTTAGTGACCTGGGAAGCTGTAGAGAGAAGAATTTCCATAGAGGTCTATTCAAATATCCACAGTGTTTTTCTATGGTAAGAATTCACACAAGACACAGCTTCTCACACTCATTCTACTTGGAGAATTCTATGAGTGCAGCTTCTCCTTTTCATTCGTCTTTCAGTCATGCTTCTTCCAGGTGTTTGTCTATAAAGCCAAATTATGAACACATGCTCATGAAATCAGAAAAGTTCCATACATCTAACCACTTCTTTTCTAGGAAAAGTAAATTACTGTGTATTCTGCCTAAAATTCTGCCCTTTGGAAATATTACCTTTCCTCTCAATTTTCCAGCATTACCTTCAGTGGGATTATAATGCTACAGAACCATGTTTTAGTATTTTCTTACCCAGTGTGGCAGGTTCCATTTTTAGCCTGAATTCTAATTCTTCACTGCTTTATAAACCAGATTCATGGCCACGTTCCTTTTTAAATTACTCTTACTAAACCATTAGAGTATGAGTCCTTACTCATTTTCTTAGATCTTCCGTTGCGTCTTTGCCCAATAGAATGCAGCTGAAGTGCTGATGTTCTAGTTTTCACCAAGGTCTTACATATTTCCACATACCTTCTTGCACCTTTGTCATTACCATGAGGAATATGGTGAAGCTTCCCTGGACAGTGAAGCCTCATCTAGCTGAATGCCCCATCTAGCTTCAGTGAGAAGAAAATTCACCTAACTGGGCAGAGAAAACATGATCTAAATCTCAAGACCAAAATGTACAGATTTGTGTGCAATAATGAATGATTATTATTTTAAACCACGTTGTTTTAGAGTTAGATGCACACCATTACTGTGGCAATAGCTAAACAATATACTCAATAGCAAGACTGTAGGGAAGTCTTTATGAAATCATAATTGTGAGTTAAGGTAAGAGTGTTAGTGCAGCAGGACTGAGTGAAATGAGAGTGGGGTCAACTAATTAAAAACACCATACTTATAAGAATAAGGTCAGAGAAAACATCAAGATTGGCAGTTTCAAAAACATTCTTCTTCACAGAAATACAGAATGGTAAAGAAAAAACTGTCAGAATCAACTTTGTCAAAACTCTGGGAAGCACTCAAAGATTTACAGTAATGCAAATAAAAGCCAACAAACCAAAAATAGGCAAATTTTAAATGTAGGAATGCATTGTAGTGTTTTTATTTGACTTTTCTCTAATACTCCTTAGCTCTGTGATGGTCTTAATGATGGCATCCTGTGTTCCCAGTATGAACCCTGGTCCCTAGATCTAGAGAGAAAAGAGCAGACCTTATTTAAAAAGTACTGTATTTCTTCATTCTAACCTATTTGACAAGTATCTGAAGGATTCATGCAAGGTACTTGTCTGTGTTTTGCCTAACTAGTAATGATGGATATAAAGCCTGCACACATTCCTCCAAAAAAATTGTAAAATTGAGAAAAACAAACCCATAACCACCTGTGACAAAAGACTGTTGTTGAGGCATACAGTAGAGTAGTTAAAATTTGTAAGAAAAACCTAGGGAAAGAGTTACTTTGGGTAATCGTGGCATTTAAAAGTGCTTATGTGGAATAGGGTATTAGAAAGCTGTGCACATGGCCAGAATATGACATAAGCTCAAAAAAAAAATGAGAAGACTTTATGCTTTTCTGTCTGGCTGATGTCTAGTCTCAAAGTAAGCCTGGCTGAGCATTGAAAGAATTCCCTAGCACAGAACCAATCTTCAAAGATTCAGTCAAATTTCTTCTTTCCTCTTTCTTTCTTCTTTCTCCTTCTCCCCCTCCTCCCCCATCCTCCTCCTTCTATTCTTTATCTTCTTCCTCTTCCTCTTCTCCTTCTTTCTTCTTCCTACTCTTCCTCTTCTTCCTCCTCCCCTCCTTGTCCTCCTCCCCTCCTCCTCCTCCTCCTTCTTCCTCTTCTCCCACTCTTACTCTTGCTCTCAATCTTTCTCATATTTTTTATCTCATTTTGTTTTTTTTTTGTCTCCTTCTTTTCAAATAAATCTCTGTCAAAACATAGTCAAACAAAATTTAAAGAGGCTTCACAGACCACACATGACAAAGAATATATACTTTTCAAACATGTCTTGGAAAAGTCACTAAACAAACAAATAATTGCAGCCTACAGCACACGATATGCCACTTCAGGAAAAAAGAGTTACTAAGTAGGCAAAGAAAACTGAAATGATAGTTTACTCACAGGGTAAAAGAATAGAAATTTCCCCTAAGGAAGTAGAGATATCAGATTTACTAAAATCCTTTAAATAAACTGTCTTAATCTACTCAAAGAGTAAAGAAAATTATGGAAAAAGAGCTAAAGAAAATCAAGGTAATTATTTATAAACTTAGAATAACAATGAAATAATAAAAACTAAAAAGAAACTAGACAGCTAAAAGGTAGAATAACTAAAATAAATAATTCATTAAAGGTATCCAGTGGCAGTTTTGAACAGGCAGAACAATGAATTAATGAACTTTAATATAGATCATTTGAAATAATCTTATCTGAGGAACAATAAGAAAAAACAAATAAAAGTGAATGGAGCCTAATGTACTTGATAGACATCACCAAAAGAATTGAAATAGTCATATGACAATAACAGGAGAAGAGAGAAATGATCAGAAAAAAACATATAAATAAATATGATAAGAAATTTACCTATTAGGTGAAAGAATAAATCTGCACATCTAAGAGGCTCAACAAACTCTTAGTAAAGAAATGCAACAATATCTATACGAAGACACATTATAATTAGCCTATCAAAAGATGTAGACAAAGAATCTTGAAAGCAGCAAGAAAGAAGCAACTCCTTATATACAAGAAAGCTGCAATAAGATTAATGGCAGATTTATCCTGAGATTCATGAAGGCCAGAAGGCAGTGAATGTGTGTAAAGTGCTAAGAGGACCAAAAAAAAAAGTCAAAAAATAATTCTATATCTTGCAGATCTGTCTTTCACAAATGAGGGGAAAAATAAGACATTTCTAGATAAAACAGTATCTAACAAAGTTTGTTAACTATAGGTTAGACAACTGGATATTAACATGAAAAATATGAAGGTGGAATCCTACTTTACAGCCCACACAAAATGAACTCAAAATGGATCAGCAACATATATATACATAAGAGCTAATACTATAAAATTCCAAGAATAAGACATAGTGGTAAACCTTCATGGGAAGGTTTATTCATTGGGAATAAATTGTTAGCTATAATAAATAACAAAATTAAAAAAAATTTTGATAAAAATTAAAAATACTTGTGTATTAAACATATTACCAACAAAGTAAAAAAGCAACCTGCAAAATGGAAGAAAATATTGTAAATTACTTATCTAATAAAGGTATAGTATCTAGAATATATAAAGACATTTATAAATCAAAAACAAAAAGGCAATTCAATTAAAATTGGGCAAAGACCTTAAACACTTCCCCAAAGATATATAAATGGACAAAAACACAAAAAAAGATTGTCAGCATTACTAGTAATTAGAGAAATGTAAATCAAAGCCACAATGAAGTATCATATTACACTGATTTGGATTACTGTAAAAATGAAAAAAAAAAGCTAATGTCAGTGAGGATGAGGAGAAATTGTAACCCTCATATATTTCTAGAGGAAATATAAAATTTTTTAGTCTTTGTGGAAAACAATTTGGTGATCCCCAGAAAGTTAAACATTAAAAATGCCATGTTATTCTGCAGGTTTACTCCTAAGTATACACAATGAACATTTATAGAATCATTCCCAACAGCCACAAGGTGGAAGCAACCCAAGTGCCCATCAAAGATAAAGAAAATGAAGTATATACATAAAATTCAATATTGTTAAGCAATAAAAAGGAATTAAATCCTAATATATGCTACAACATAGGCATACCTAGAAAACACTTTGTTGAGTGAAAACAGCCAAACACAAGAAGACAGATATTACATTATTCCACTTATATGAAATACTTAGAATTAGTTAAATTTATAGAGACAGAGAGTAGATTGGATGCTACAAGAGGTTTGGAAGAGGATAGCATAATGATTTTTCACTTAATGGGCACAGAGTTCTTGTTTGAAATCATTAAATATTTTGACAGTGGTGACGTTTGCATAACATTGTGAATGTAATTAGTGCCACTAAATTTTATACTTAGAAATGGGGAAAATGGCAAATTTTATATAAAATAAATAACAAAGTGAAGCAAACAAAAATGTGTCCAAATGTATGCTTACTGTAGATATCTGGTAATAAATCTGTACTTGTAATGAAATTCTGAAGTCTGTTGATATCAGGAAAAATTTGGAAGCTAATCTAAGCCAATGTCTTGTCTTTGTTTTCCCAGTAAGACTTCAGATTCAAGAGCATGTTTGTATTAAGAATTATTGTGTAGTTTAGTAAAAATTATACTATGAAGCTCATCATACATATTCCCTGTCTGATTATTCTAAATGAAGGTATTCTATACAATACTTAGCACCAATATTAAAGACATAATGTAGGAGTTTGAAATTCCATCTCTATGACTTTTCTCCTAGTGAGCCCAAACCGGAACAGTGTTATCAACTTTATTGTAAATATTAAAATAGTTTTGATCAAAATATTTATGAAATTATTTTCTGGTAGTCAAAGATACTCCCTGCTTTTTTAAGCTGTCTTTCTTAGAATTGAAACATAAAGATATGATTTTCTTTCTTTAAGCTCTATAGCACAATTATATGAAGCTTCCAAACACAGAATTAGTATCAAAACCTTGACTTCAAAAGGTGTTTCATATCAAGTAGCAGTTTTACTGTAAGTAATTGATTCCCTGGTCTGTGGTATGATATTAAAAATTTTATCCCATCTGCTAATGTTAACTTGATTTTCATTAGAATCAAACTAATAAGATTAGAGAGGCAACCACAGATTCTTCTTTCCTTTAAGCTGAATGACCACAAACATTTTTCATACCACTATGTGGTTTAGATTATGTAGAAAGGATTAATGGGAGGATATAAAATTATTACAGGGTCTAGAGGAGCAAGTTCTTCAAGTGAACTCACTTGAATCCAAGTTAGGCCAGTTCTTTTTGCTACTTCCACATATTGGAAAGTTGCTTCTGCTGCTTTAGGAACAACCTATGCAAGAGAGTGTGGCTATCACCATTGTAGCCAGATATGTCATCTAGAAAAATGATGGCATTGCGGTGGTAAGCTGTGGAGTCAGGAAGCATCTGAATTCAGAACTATTCCATAACTGCTTTGACAAAATATAGTAAAATAAATATTCTTCACTCTTCCTCTCTTTCACATACCTCAGTTCTGAATTGGTAGAACTGGATTCAGAATTCAGACTTTAAGGAGATTGAAAAGAATATTGAACAAATGCTATGGTTTGAAAGTGTCCCACAAATTGTATGTATTTGAAACTTAATCCTGAAATTCATAAGTTGATGATATTTGGAGGTGGGGCTTTTAGGAGGTAATTAGAATTAGATAAGGCCATCAGGGTGGGATTCCTATCTGACTTTATAAAAGGTAGAAGCCTTGTCATCTTGTCATGTGATTCCCTGCATTATGTTATGTCACAGCAGGAAGGCCCTGAAAAGATGCCAACACCATGCTCGTGGACTTAGCCTCCAGAACTCTAAAAAATAAATTTATTTTATTTGTAAATTACTCAGCCTCAAGTATTCTGTAAAAAATAAGACAACAAATTTATAACCCACATGAAAAAAGAACAAAATGTGTTTTGCATTTGTTTGCCATTTCTTTAAAAAGATGTAGGACTAACTGATTTTGATGAAAAAAAAATCCTGTTTAATGCTAGAGAAAGTGTTTAATGAATGATCCCATTGAAAATTCAGTCTGAATTTTCAATCAAAAGTCTACAGGAGGTAGGGATATTACACCCATTGAAGGGTAACTTCAATAGGATGCAAAATTTCTTTTTTTTCATGGTAGTACATAAGATTTAGCACATTTGATTTGGTGTTTTTATTTGTTTGTTTTTAACATGGCCATAACCATTTGACTATATTAAATTCTATTCCAGAAATCCAACTCAACATAGAAATATGAGCAGTATTCTATAATCTGATTTCTAAGCCCCAATTATCTTTGGAGCACAGTCTACAGTTTAGATGTACCCTCTATAAATTCCTACTGCTGTTCAGGGAAAGGATTTATGAAAGTCTACATTGAAATGCATTATCCTTATTTCTCATTAGTCAGCCTATTTACACATAAAATTCTGATCTGTACAATGCATTAGCACAAAAATTTTATCACCATGGCTTCTTCTGTCATGCAGTCTAAATCACTCACAGTCATTTTGATTATTATTAATTTGAGATAAAACTGGGATAATTTGGATAGCTATAATATTTTCTTACACAGATAATAAGAAACAATGAAACTCAACAGTATCAGGAAAAATATGTTAAACTTTATTAATAGATGCAGTTCTGTCATTATTTTTGTTGACATATTTTAAATGTGTTGAAGGAAACATCTTCTTAAATATCATTGGTATTTGTGTGTTCTACAATGAAAACCATTTCATTTTCACGAGTGACTATCTAAAGATCAATCACGTACATTCTCAGAGTACTTAAGGGATTTTGTTTTCCTATTTTCTTTCTACATAATGTTTAGAAACCTTGATAAATTAGTTCATCACTAAATTGTGCCTCGTCATGAATGGAATCTTTACTATTAGTGTGTTAGCCATTGACTCCCAAGTTATGCTGTAGCTGCATTTTCAAAAAACTGAGTTAAACTATTATTTTGCCATTGTAAGCTTTCAATGAGGAGTGATAAAACTATGAGGGAAAAGGAAAACCTTTTTATAGTTTCCTTGTCACTGAAATCTCAATTGCAACAGACTGGTATTTATTTCAAAATATTTTCCTGCAAGATGGCTCAGAGAATTATCATGATAATATGATGTTGAATCCATATATCTTATCCTAAACTTTATCTATTCAAAATTTATTTTAAACTTATAAAAGGGAGAAAAGAGAGGGATGATGATTGAGAGAAACAGAGAACATAAAAAGATAATGCTAAATCAAAGAATTTTCATACAATTTAAAATTAATATGGAAAACGAAAATGACAGTGCTATTTAAAGAAAATTGCAACTGGAAATAATGTACATGATAACCTACTTATGATTCTTTGTTTCTACAAATCTTTTTTTAGAGGCTTACAGAAGATTATGTAAGAAAAGCCTTGTCTTTTTTTTTTTATCACAATGAATATTTTCTGTGCTTTAAACCATCCCATTTACTTCATCAATCTTCATCTAAGGGAAAATTATATGTGTAATATTTGTCATTGAATTTAAAATAATACTTTAAAAAGTGAAAGTATTTTTGACATGTTATGATGAAACAAAACATAGGAGATTAAAGATAAAATTTTCAAATGTTATTACTACCGCAGATATATAAAATTTGAACATAACAGAAAATCAGTATAGAAATAATGAAATTAGGATCCTGTCGAACCCTTTTTAATTGAAAAAACCCTAAAAGTATTACATATAAATTTTCTTGCTTAGTAAACATTTGTATGATAAATTATATTTATGGCCAGGCACAGTGGCTCACATCTGTAATCCCAGCACTTTGGGAGGCTAAGTCAAGTGGATCATGAGGTCAGGAGATCGAGACCATTCTGGTCAACATGGTGAAACTCCTATCTCTACTAAAATACAAAAAATTAGCCAGGTGTGGTGGTGTGCACCTGTAGTCCCAGGTAGTCGGGAGGCTGAGGCAGGGGGATTGCTTGAACCCGGAAGGCAGAGGTTGCAATGAGCTGAGATCTTGCCCACTGCACTCCAGCCTGGCAACGGAGCAAGACTCTATCTCAAAAGTAAATAAATAAATAAATAAATAAATAAATAAATGTTTATACAGTAGAGGAATTGGAACCATACTGAAAGAAAGGCAAAATTGGATAGTTGTTCCATGGTCCTAGAATTAGGTGTCTTTGGTCATTCTTTTTGTTTTGTTTTTTAGTGTGGCTACAACCTTATCATGGAGCATTTACTATAATGCACTCTATGCAGTATGAAAAAAACAGGCAATCAAAAAAGTATATATACTACATTATCCAGTTAGAGATATCTTTGATAGATTTCATATCCATCAGAAAACAATGTTGTAGACAATTGATGATTCTTTAGGCAGCTTACTCCAAAAGATTTAGAAAGAAATTGTACTGATATAACTTCTTGGAGGACCATCTGTATCTTCATGACTAGCAAGAAAAAATGGTAATTAAACTTAGGACAAAATAGATTGTCTTCAATGTTTCTTAGTTTGAGTTATAAAGAACTAGATGTAAAAGAAAACAACTTCTGATGAATTAAAGGCAATAATGAAAGACTAAACTACCAAGTTAGTCAAAGAAACTTTAGGAGAATACAACTGTGACCTGGGGTGGAAAACTCCAAAAATTAAATTTTAGAAATAAATGATAAGGCAATATAAACAGAGGTTTAAATCAAAATATGGGAAATTAAAAGGACAGTGATATTTAAAGGAAATTGCAACTGGAGATAATATATATGTTAATCTACTTATGATTCTTTTGTTTCTACAAATCTTTTTTAGAAGCTTACAGCAGATTATGTAAGAAAAGATTTATATTCAACACAGTATAGCATGGAAATTTATTTGGCAGATGCTAGGAATAGTATTTGCAATGTCTAAAACAGAATATTTGTGTTGTTTCCACAAATTAAACAGAAAATTTCAACTGTCAGAAAAATTGGCAAATGTTATGAATAACTAATTTAGGGAAAGGGAAATCCTGATGTGACATGCAGATGAGTAAATGGTCAAGTTTATTGTCAACTTAATCCAAATGATGCAATTTTACTTCATGTCTATTAGACACAAAATAGAGAGCTGGATAATGCCAAGTATTGGTGAAAATACTAGAATGTAGAAAGTCACGTGATGCTGATAAGAGTGCAGATTGCTGCAGCCATTCTGCAGAACTATACAACACAACTCACACGTAGTATTCACATATCTTATGACATAGAAGTCTACCTTTGGGTATATATCCCACAAAATGAATACATAGGGCCATAAAAGACACATTACAATTATAGGGACAGTGGGTAGAAAAATTCTAGGCAGACAGGGGTGGGTCCCTGGTGAAGCCCTACCCCAAGCCAAAAAAGCTTGAGATCACACCCCAAGGTGAAAATTTACATCTCTGTTTCCCGGATCAAATGTATTTTCCAAAACCACCTATGGCCCTGCCCCACCTTTCATCCTGTGACTATAAAAATTCCATACTCAGCTGGCAGAGGGATGGTTTGATGGTGTAATTTCAGAGAAGAATCCAGCTGGAGGTGGTGGACTTCGGGAGAAGACTACCTTCCTATCCTATTTTCTTTTCAGCTCCAGTTCCTGCTGAAAGCCACTGTCATTGGCAATAAAATCTCCTGAATTTATCATCCTTCAATTTATTAGTGTGACTTCATCTCTCCTGGACACTGGACAAGAGCTCAGGAGCCATGAGTCTGGAAACAAGAGGCTATCACATTGGACTTTTGCCCTTGCTTGTGGAAGACAGTCACCTCACGCCAAAATACAGAGGGCCCACTGAGCTGTTAACACTGAAGTCATCTGTAGACAGCAGAACTACAAGAGCACTGTAACGCTTCCTCTAGGGTTTCAGGGGTTACAGGCACCCTGCTGCCATGGGGCCCACAAGGAGTTTGCTCCTGCTGGTGCCCAAAAGTGCTTGCCCTGGCTCCTGCACCTACTCACCTGCATGCTTCCTTCAGTGAGGGGTAGAATGCAGTGAGTCTGAGTGAGTGGTGTTTGCCTGTGCTGGCACTGAAGCAGCTGGCTGGTTCCAGCATTCATGCACTCCAGTTCCTGCCTTGTTCACTTGCACCCTCCTTCCTGTAAGGAGTTGAAACCTGCAGGCTGGGTAAACAAAGCACCCCTGTTACAAGTCCCATGAAGGGGTCACACATATGTCCTGCTTCACCAGGGTGCACATCTTATCATTGTGATGGAGATACAATCAATGTGGCCATCATGGGAGAGGGGTGAGACAACTGGGGGAGATTGAAAACTTTGAATTTTTGGATAAATGTACACAGGGCTCCAGTTATTACTATTAAAACATTTTTTGTTTATTCAAAGTAGCAAATAGCAATGAGATATGTAACTAATTCAATTTACATAATTAAAAATATACTTGTACCAAAAAACATTGTCTGGTTTCTATAGACATAAAACAAATATCATGTAGCAACACATGAGATTAGATAGATGGGTTTATCTATTGGTGTGAGTTCTTGAACATATTTCTATCAGCTAAAATAATGTTCCTATTTCCTAATTGGATTTAAACCTCCAACTTCTTTGATAACAATAAATATAAAGGTTTGTTTCTAATAGCAGCATATTCTTTCTATTTTCAGTCACATTTTATAGTCTCTTTACATAACTAATACTTTTTATGGTATGCTGGACACTGTGGAAGTTGTATTATAGAGGCCAGATTTTGTTATCCTCCTCTGAAAAGTATTAATTTTGGTTGTAAGAGGCAATTAACTTCAGTGGGCTCATATTCTAAACTGTCTTTCATGATGGAGGTAGCAACCAATATCTCCACTGAATTCTTTCAGCCAATCAACTAAAACACGGCCTCTGGTGAAAAGTTTTTTACAGTGTGCCTAGTTCATACATCAGCCAACCATTTGGATGGAATTTATGCCCAAATATTTGGGGTCATCATCTCTAACTTCTGGAAGACAGGGAAATAGTTCTATCTGTAACTTTTCTTTATAAGTTAAGGTTATTATTTTTTTTTTTGAGACGGAGTTACACTCTTGTTACCCAGGCTGGAGTGCAATGGCGCAATCTCGGCTCACCTCAACCTCCGCCTCCTGGGTTCAAGCAATTCTCCTGCCTCAGCCTCCTGAGTAGCTGGGATTACAGGCACGTGCCACCATGCCCAGCTAATTTTTTGTATTTTTTTTTTTTAGTAGAGAAGGGTTTCGGATGGTCTCGATCTCTTGACCTCGTGATCCACCCACCTCTGCCTCCCAAAGTGCTGGGATTACAGGCGTGAGCCACCGCGCCCAGCCTATATTTTGTTTTTATTATCATCCCGGTTAGTATTAAGAATTTTGACTTACAGGCAGGGCGCCGTGGCTCAAGCCTGTAATCCCAGCACTTTGGGAGGCCGAGGTGGGTGGATCACGAGGTTAAGAGATCGAGACCATCTGAAAACCCGTCTCTACTAAAAAAAAAAAATATATACAAAAAATTAGCTGGGCATGGTGGCGCATGCCTTTAATCCCAGCTACTCAGGAAGCTGAGGCAGGAGAATTGCCTGAACCAGGAGGCGGAGGTTGCAGTGAGCCGAGATCGCGCCATTGCACTCCAGACTGGGTAATAAGAGCGAAACTCCATCTCACAAAAAAAAAAAAAAAAAAAAAAAAAAAAAATTTGACTTACAGTAAAATATTTTTATTATTTGAAATTATTTGCAGCCATCAAAATGTACTTTCCATGTTGAAAAACTGAGTCTGGCATGAGGGTGAAAATTGGAAAGAAATTGGTTAAGATGTGAAAAGCTCTTGGCTTACAAACATTATCCATGGTTGCCGGTAAAAAGGCAATGGGTCAGTCTCACAGGTCCAATATCCAGGCTCTAAGCACAGCTGCTGAAGAGGAATTACTCTAATTAATCAGTTTAAGTAACTTGGTAATGCATCTTTGGTTGTATATTTATTCAAAAATATACAAGGTTATGTGACAGGCAATGAGGTTGCAGGGAGCAGGGAAAGAATTTCTACATTCTTAGTGACAATTTAAAAAATGGACCAATAAATAAAGAAAGCAATGGAGTAGGGTTTGCTATAATAGAGAATAACAAAATTGGAAGATTACTGATTAAAATGTCCATTACTAGAAAGAGAACTCTCCTCTATCTAGCAAGAGAGAGTTATTCAGAATATCCCATTGAGGATGTTGAGTTGAAAGTAAAGTCAGGCACAGGAAGAGTAGAGAAACAAGCTTTCTGAAAGAGAACAGTGCAGTGTAGAGACCTTAAGGCATTACAAAATAAGTGTGTTGCTATCAAACAAATGAACGAAGACTAGTGGGATTGGAACTTCAGGAAAAATAAGGCCAGAGAGAACATACGAGATATAGGACCTTAAAGGCCACCATGAGTAGTTTAGATGTTAATCTAAATGCAATGGGAAGACACTGCCAATCATTATCTATGTATGTCCATTTGAAAGAAAGACTCTTTACTCACTGAAGACTGAATTTGAGAGAAGAAAACTCATTAACTGGACCCCTTCCTGACACCTTACACTAAAATTAACTCCAGATGGATTAAAGACTTAAATATAGACCTGGCACGATAAAAACCCTAGAAGGAAATCTAGGCAAAACTATCCAGGACATAGGAGTAGGCAAGGACTTCATGAACAAAACACCAAAAGCATTGGCAACAAAAGCCAAAATAGACAAATGGGACCTAATCAAACTCCACAGCTTCTGCACGGCAAAAGAAACAGTCACTAGAGTGAATCGGCAACCAACAGAATGGGAAAAAATTTTTGCAGTTTACCCATCTGACAAAGGGCTGATATCCAGAATTTACAAAGAACTCAAACAGATTTACAAGAAAAAAACAAACAAGCCCATTCAAAAGTGGGCAAAGGATATGAACCGACACTTTACAAAAGAAGACATATATGAGGCCAACAATCATATGAAAAAATGCTCATCGTCACTCGTCATCAGAGAGATGCAAATCAAAACCACATTGAGATACCATCTCACGCCAGTTAGAATGGCGATCATTAAAAAATCTGGAGACAACAGATGCTGGAGAGGATGTGGAGAAAAAGGAACACTTTTACACTGTTGGTGGGAGTGTAAATTAGTCCAACCGTTGTGGAAGACAGTGTGGCCTTAGAAATAGAAATTCCATTTGACCCAGCAATCCCATTACTGAGTATATATCCAAAGGACTATAAATCATTCTACTATAAGGACACATGCACACGAATGTTTATTGCAGCACTGTTTACAATAGCAAAGACCTGGAATCAACCCCAATGCACATTGATGATAGACTGGATTGGGAAAATGTGGCACATATACACCATGGAATATTATGCAGCAATCAGAAATGATGAGTTTGTGTCGTTTGTAGGGACATGGATGAATTTGTAGAACATCATTCTCAGCAAACTGACACAAGAACAGAAAATGAAACACCGCATATTCTCACTCATATGCGGGTGATGAAAAATGAGAACACATGGACACAGAGAGGGGAGTACTAAACACTGGGGTCTATTGGGGGGAAAAGGGGAGGGCCAGTGGGAGGGGAGGTGGGGAGGGATAGCCTGGGGAGAAACGCCAAATGTGGGTGAAGGGGTGAAAGCAAACAGAACACACTGCCATGTGTGTACCTATGCAACTGTATTGCATGCTCTGCACATGTACCCCAAAACCTAAAATGTAATAAAAAAATAAGAAAAAAAAAAAAAAAAGAAAACCCATTAACAAGGAGACAAGTGGCTGTTGCACAGGCTAGGGAGAGAATACTTATGGTGTAGAGTTGTATTGACAAGGTGGAGATTGACAAAAGTAAATAGATATGTTACAGAATTTCGAGGTTGAATCAACAGAGTTTGCTAATTGGATGTAGAGAAAGAGGAGAAGCAGAAACTGAGAATGGCTCACAATATAGCTTGAGCAATTGCATGTATAATGTGGAATTTAACACAATTTGGGAAAACACTACAAAGTTCTATAATAACTGAGGTTGACACTCTGAAGTTACCTGACCATTATACATTATAGAGGACAATCTCATGAGGAAAATATTTTCTTCTGTCATAAGCATTTCATTACTTAGATTGTGACTATTAGTCTAACATACATTATCTGCTATGTATCATTCATTTTCCAGTCTAGTATGAACCAATTCAAAAAAAATTTTATAGAGGGCATCTCACTATATTGTCCAGGCTGGAAGGCATTGCATAATCTTAGGAATGATCATTGCATACACTACAGGTTCAAACTCCTGGGCTCAATTAATCCTCCTGCTTTAGCCTCCATCTGACTACAGACACATGCCAGCACTCCTGGCCAAACTATTTTTGTTTTTTTAAACATAAAAAGGTCTGATATAAAATAAATGTGTGAGCCCTGAGTGTCACAAGATAAATTTATACCTATATTGCATCTATTTCTCAGTTACTCTATTTTTTTCACAAGTATGAACAAAACTTTCTTGATATTTATTGTGTTGTGGTTAGTATAAATTATTAAAACTGCTCACAAACCTTGACAATATTAAAACTCACAGAGTTAAAAATCCTGAGAAACAGGTTATATTGACAAAATATTTAAGGTGAAAACTGAATGAAGACTTTAGTAACTGGTGTGAAAATTTAATTAAACTATATACTTTACAATTCTCTGTTTTATCTAACTTCCATGATGTTTCAAAAATCCTGACCTTCTGATATCCATATCCTTGTACAAACAGTCTCCTCCCACAGTGTATTGGGACTGGTCCCTATGACCAAACAGAATGGTGTGTCACTTCTGAGGATGGGTCATTGAAGATGGTGTGGCTTTTTACTCTCTGTTGGGTCAGGAGCTCTGGGGAAATCTGGCTGTCATCTAGTAAGAAATTCACATTTTGACAAACTAAGGTTTCTGTGGCACAACTAATGAGGGTAAAAGACATCCTACTAACAGCCATGTGAATCATGAAGTAGATCCTCCCGCCCTCATCAAACTTCCAGAAGACAGCAGCTTTGGCCAACAGTTGAAATAAAACCTTATTAGAAACTCTAAGCCCCAATCACCACCTAAGCTACTTCAAAATTCTTGGCTTCAGGGCTATCTGATAATAAATGTTTGTGGTTTTAAGCCAGAAAAATGTTTGGGTTAATTTGTAGTACAGCAATAGAAAACGAATGCACTATTTTTTTCTAAAGAACAAACAAAATAATAAATTTTACAAACCTGTCAAGATTTTTATATTTTGGATACATTTATCAGAGATAATATTAATATGTTTTTCAAATTCAATTATTATAAAAATTATGTTCAAAATGTCTTTTGTTTCTCTCTAAGGCTTCCTGTTATTTTCTGATTTTGTTTTGGTGCATAGTGAGGGGGAAATGAAGGTGCCATTAAATCATGCTCACAATTAAAACATCACCTTTGCAAAGGGGCTAATGTAAATGTTGCCTGGAAAGAATGTTTTAGGACTTTCAATAGTATGTCTGTAGCTACAATTAGGAAAAGATAAAAGAAATGAACAGTGTGTCCTGGGCTCAAGAGTCATAGTCCTAAATGTCTTATTAAGGAAATCGAAGGATATGGGGTAGAGGAAGAAAATGAGTCAATAAAAGAGTGTAAGACAGTATAATGGGCTGCATGCTTGTGTCTCCCTGAAATTCAAAACCCTAACCCCCGTGGGATGGTAACAGGAGGTGAAGCTTTGGGTAGGTATTTAGGTCCTGAGGGTTAAGTTGTCCTGATAGAATTAGTGCCTTTAAAAGCAGGAGGCATGACAGCTTGTTTCCTCTGTCTCTGCACTGCACCAAGTGAGGACAACCCAGCCATGCTGGCACCCTGATCTCAGACGTTTCAGCCTCCAGACCTATGAGAAATAAGTTTCTTTTGTTTAAGCCATCCAGTTTATATTATATTTGTTATAGCAGCCTGAACTAAGACTGGTAGCATTTGGAGAGAGTATCTGCTAACACCAGGTCTATGAAATGCACTGTGGGGAAATAAAAGAGAGCAGAATGAGCAATTCAGAAAATATATGGCAAAATCTCATTGAAAAAAACACAATGAACATTTGCACTGTAAAAGAAAATGAAAACCAATTTACCTTACTTTAACCCTCTGTGTTAGTCAGCTAGAGCTGCCATAATAGAATACCACAGACTGGGTGACTTAAACAACAAATGTATTTTCTCACAATTCAGATGGCTAATAGTCTAAGATCAAGGTGTGGGTGTACTTGTTTTCTCCTGAGGCCTTTCTTCTTGGCTAGCAGATAACCATCTTGCTGTGTCCTCGCATGGCCTTTAACTTGTGCTTGAGCCTGCCTGGTGTCTCCCTCTGTCCTCTTCTATTAAGACAACAGGCAGACTGGATTAGGGATTCGTGTAATCCTAATTACCTTTTTAAAGGCCTCATATCCAAATACAGTCACATTCTGAAGTACTGGGGATTAGAGTTCTAACATATGGATTTTTAGGGGGACATAATTCAGTCCATAATACCCCTTTCTCAGAGATATGACTGCAATAATCTTTATTCAGATTAAAGAGTAATCCTGATATGTAAGATTTCGTCCTATTAGTTTCCAAAGTATCTGGCTGTGAGAAAAACCAAAGTGTTCCTTACATAAAAATATTCTCTAATAAACTGATTATTTAGAAATGAATGCTACTCCAACATAATTAACATGAGAATTATCCCTATCTATCTCAATCAACACTTTGGTCCCTCTTTAAATGAGGGCATAGTCCAGAAAATAGAAATCATACTGCTGATTTCAAAGGGATGGTGTTTACTCCAGGGAAATGTTTCCAAAGTTGTGAAAGAACTACAAAAATAAAGGAACAAAGAGGGGTCATTAAAGAAAAAGAAAGAAAGTTAATAATGAAGAAAAGAAAGAAAAGTTAATAATGAGGAACTACCACCACTCCTGTTCTAGAACCTATAAGCCTCCAACTGCTGCTGTATTGGGAGACATGGTTACACTTGGATTCAGAGCCACAGAAAAAGTACACAATGACCAGGGCTGGGAGTGTGGACAAGTATGCTTCTGCTCGAGCTGCAAGAATTTATAACATTCTTACTCTTGTTGTTACAAGACAATCGTCAGCAACTCATATTTACAGACACATCAGGCAGAAATTTATTTCTCCTTTCTGCCTTGTGATTTCCTACCACTATTTCCTACTGGCAATGCCCAGAGGAAGCACCCAAGCAAGGGAATCTGGGAAACATGGTTTGAGACTCTCGGCTTAGCAGTTAGAGGTTGAGAGATAACCAGTAAATATCCAGCACAGTAGCAGCACAGTCTATGGGCAACTGTACTATATAGTTAAACAAAGCAATCATTGCAAACAAAATAAAAATGTTGTAATACAATGACTGATTTGACTATCAAAAGATTAGAAAGACATTACAAATTAAATTAGTTTTCAGATACTTTTGCAAAATGAGCCTCATAAATTTTATAAAATTCAAATGTGATATTCAGGACATGATATTATTGTATTTGATAATATTGGTAGAAAACTATGTAAAAAATTCAAGTACTTTTAAATAAAATTATCACATTTTAATACTAATTTAATTTTTGTTAAATAGATAATGCTCTTTACTGATTGCCATTATTTTTCATTTGATTTTGTAAGATAAATGCAAATCAAAATATTAAAAGTATTTACTTCACAAGTAAATTCCATTTTCTAAGTGGGGAATTCACTTTAATTATACTTATCCTGGTGCCAGTTTCATTCAGATAATGAGGAACTTCTGTAATGCCTATCAATATGCTACAAAAACATTTTTTACAAAACATTTTTTTGTGGAACATTAGTGTAAGAATAAGTCAGAGTTGCCAAATGACTGCTTTTATATGGGCTGAGGAAATTTGGTTTACTTTATGGCCAATGTGAATTTTCAAGACAGTGATTCAGGACTGTGTGATTAGGTACAATAGTTTGGTAAGGCTAAAATATGAACCAAAGATCTTGTATGTTACTCTTCTAGCCAATGATTCTGATATATATTCTGTGGATTGTGGGCCAATATTAGTATGTCTATTGCTTATGAGTTCCTATAGTTTTGTACTCCCATGAGTTACAGTAAAATTAACCTAAAGTATATTTTTGAAGCAATAAACTAATGTTTTATTGAAAGTCTGTTCTTATCTTGTATATTTCACTGATATCCACATGATTTCTTTTACTTTTCTTTCTTATATTGCTAAGGGAGGTAGGCAGATGGTTAAATAAATGTTTCAAGCATGTTAAAATTAAACCTGACATTTCAGATTACCTTGGCAGATACTGCCATTGATTTATCACAATGTAGTTTTGGGAGAAATGATTTTAATTTTTATATTTTTTTCTATAAAATTTAGTTTTAACACTAAAAGTTAAAAAATACACTTGTATGATGACATAGCTAATAGCCATATATATGCTTCTTAATTTAATATACTATTAAAAATTATAAAACAATTTTATGAGTTATAATTCAGAATGTTAAGACAAACTAATACTTTCATAAACTTAATAATGTTGTCAAGTTTATGAAAGTATAAGTGAAAACTCACATGTTGACAGATTTCTGAGCTGTGACCTTTTTAATCCTCAAATGTAAGAGAGGTCTCTTAGGGGTTTTATTTCTGAAATTATGACTAAGCCATGTTTGGTTGTGCCAAGTGACTCATTAATCATAAAAAGAATATTTAGAATGCATGTGGTGATCCATCTGGGCAAGTGACCTAGAGAGGAAAGAAATTCGCTTATCTCTCCAGTGTCTACTTGTGAAATAGAGTGTTTTATTTCTCCCTTCACACACTTATTGTCTTCCTGGAAGGAAGAAATGAACAACTTCATTTTTAGACTAACTACAAGTAAAACGTGGCCATTCTGAAACTTTGCTAAAAAGATAAATAATCAGATTTATGTATAAGAAGATAAACTGTTTTCACTTTTGGATGGATAGTAGAGCTGTAGTTAACTGGATCAACTTTTAACAGGAAAATCCTTATGCTTCCTTACTTACTAGTGAGTCTTTCATAAGCGTAGTAATGTTATCAAGTTTATGGAATTATTAATAAAAATTTATGTGGAGCCCAATTTCTGAGCTGCGACCTTTATAATGTTCATATAAGAAAGGTCTCTTAGGAGTTTTATTTCTGGGAGTATGACTATACAACTATGAAAATATTCTTGGAATATACGAAATATTCTTGGAAATTTATTCTTGGAACTTTTAGACAAGATGATGGCATTAACAGATTTTGAAACCTGAAAGTCTGTTTCAAGCATATTCAAGAGAGGTAGAATTTAGAAAAATACTATTAAAATATTTGCCTATGTGTAAAAAGATACTACTTTCATAAAATAGTAAAATGAAATTCAAACCACTACTCTTTCCCTGAAGTCACAATGTACTATAAAAGCTAGTATAAAGCACAAGCTTCAGACGCTAGTGTTTTTGTCTAAGTGAATGCTGAGGTCAAATATATACCATCAATGTCAGAAAAACCGAGCTCTATGTTTGAGGTGGAGAGTAGTGTTATGCTTCTTAAGCAAAAATAAAAAGAAAATGTCTCTATCCATTTACCTGAATCTGTAGAAAATTTACAATTGCTTATATCCAGAAAAAGAACCAAATGTATACATTAAAGATTATAAATAGAGCCAGCATCTGGCCTGAAGCTGTTAACACAAAGCTTATATTAGAGATATGAACTTTAAATACCTTTGCAATGAAGTAAATAATAAAAACTATCGAAAAAAGAATAGAAACCTCTTCACAAAAGGTTGCATTTCAAACAGAAATTGCAAAATTCATTAAAAAATACTCTGCCATGAAATGTAAATCCAAGATGCAAAACAGGACACAATGCATTCAGGAAAATAAAGTGAATATAATAACTTAAAAGAGGTTAAATTATGATCAACGTTTTCAAGTTACAGATAGAAATGACATCTGTTAAAGGTTTTGAGTTAACACGAGTTAAGTTTAAAACAAGTTATTTGGGAATAATAATGAAAATATAATAAATGGAAGAGTGAAATTAAGCATGGTTTTAGCAAACTGAAAAGAGGATCCTGATTTAGATTAACATTTTCAAATCTGTCTGCATGCGAAGTGTAAAAATGAAAGTAAGGAAAATACAGGAAAAAAGTTACAGACAAAAACAATAATATAAGTATCTTCAACCAATGGCTATAAAGATTTTCCAAAGGAAATTATGGAGTGAAGTAGAAGAACAAGAATTAAGAAGAAAATGACTGAAAATTTCCAGAACTATGTAAAGAACCTGATTCTTAAAACTAAACAGAAAAAAAAAAGCAATGTTCAGTATGGTTACAGAACAACTTATGAGGCTAACAGCAGATTGGTAGTTATTGAATATCATGATATTTTCCTACCAAAACAGGTAGAGCAAGCATACATAATAAAACTAATGGACAACCTCTGCAAAAAAAGAAAAAATGATACAACATGGTAATAAAACCAAAGGAGGAAGGAATAAAGCCAAACTACCTACAGAAGCAAGTTCTTAATAGTGTTCCCAATCATGTAGAAAGAACTGGAGAGAAGTCAAAGAGACTTTGATGTCCCTGAAACCTTGAGACCCTGTTACGGTTTGAAGTGTGTTTTCTCAAAAAGATATGTTGAAGACCTAACCCCAATATGTCAAATGTGGTCTTATTTGGGATTAGGACCTTTACAGAAATCAGACTAAAATGAGGTAATTAGGGTGAGCAGTAATCTAATTTAATTGCTGTCTTTATAAGAAGGTGAAATTTATACACATAGACACACACAAGGGAGAATGTCATGTAAATATGAAGGCAGAGATTGGGGTGTTGAATTTACATTCCAAGAAAAACCACTGCCAGAAAACCACCAGAAGCATAGGAAAAGGCAAGGAACATATTCTCCCTAATATCCATCAGAAGGAACCAACCCTTTCCACACCTTGATCTCAGACTTCTAGTTTCCACAACTTCAAACAATAAATTAAGGCAGCCAGTTTGTGGTACTTTGTTACGGCAGCAAAAGAGCAAAAACAATATCAGATTGCCAAAGAGTATCTAGGCCAAACTTGAGAAATTTCCTGCTTGACATGGAATGCTGAAAGATTCAATATCAAAGCAGCTTCTTAAAAAAGAGGGATCTTTGAAGGTTCCAGTTTGTGGTGTGTACAAAGAAACTACTAAAATGTCATCTGAATCAAGTGATGTATGTTCTATGGAAACGCTTTACCATAAACGAAACAGTGGCCATAAGGCTGATTCTCTTAATATTTCCAGTTTTATATTTCCATTCATGTAATTCTGCCAAAAATTCTGATGGTTTATCTGTTCTATAATAGCAGCTATGGCTGGTTATACCTAGATTATCAGCCGCTTGACTTGTATCAGTCCATTCTCTCATTGCTATAAAGAAATACCTGAAACTGGGTAATTTATAAAGATAAGAGGTTTAATGGGCTCATCATTCTGCAGACTGTACAGAAAGCATAGCATCTTCCGCTTCTGCAGAGGTCTCAGGAAGCTCCTAACAATGGCAGAAGACAAAATAGGAGTGGGGTGTCTCATGTGGTGGGAGCAGGAGCAAGAGAGAATGAGCGAGGAGGTGCCACACTTTAAATGACCAGATCCCATGAGAGCTCACTCACTATCATGAGGACAATACTGGGATAAACCATTCATGAGAAATTCACCCCCGTGATCAAATCACCGCCCACCAGGCTCCACCTCTAATACTGGGGATTACAATTCCACATGAGATTTGGTGGGGATACAGACCCAAACAATATCACTTGTATGCAGAATTAGTAAGCGTCCCTACCCCCTAGAAAAAAAATTAGATGCAGAATTAAAATTTGGATCAATACTTTGACCCTCCCTTTTCAGTATTATTAGTCTTTCTTATTCTGCTGTTACAATATAACAAAAATTGAATATATATTTTAAAATTATTAATTTTTTAAATTATTCATGATGGACACGTTTAAGTTTTCTACGCTAAATTATAAGTTAGTGTTGTCTTATATTGCAACTGATAATATATATTCCAAAATGATTTATAGACAGTGCTCCTCTCAGTCTCTCTTTTTCATATATATATGAATATATGTTTTATATGATATACATGTTGCTTTTCATAATTTTGGCAGGTCAAACATGTGAGGTTTGACCTGACCTGTAAATGTTAATATAGATCACTTTAAAAATTAATTAATGCAATGACATTTCTAAAATATAATAATTTTTTTTTCTACTGTATCTTAAAAGGGCTACAGGTCAACCACACAATTTATACAGGTGTAATTTCCCCTTTTTAAGATAAATGTATTTAATTCATAGTGCTAAATTTCCATCAAGAATCACAACCTTACACCACAACTCTCCTTAAAATAAATGAGAAAATTTCTTTCCTCCGCATTTATTCATTTAGATTTAACTTTGGGAGAAGAGAGCTAGAACTCTGTAGGTCCTCATTAAAATTCATGCAAGCCTGTTGATCTGGTTGTTTTTGAAGTGATCCTAGATTCTGTGGTTAAGTTAGATATAATATTACAAATTTATATCTGTTCTGTGTTAATCTTTAATTAATGTATTTTAAGATATCTTGAGAACTAAATATCTTGGATTAGTTATTTGTGCTAATTGACAGTATTAGAAATATCTGAAGCAATCCAATTTATCCATGCCCCTCTATGCAAAAATATGTGAAATTTATTAAGAGCTCATAATATATAAAACCAACTATTCACATCTCTTACTTTTTTTCCAGAATTGAAAAACATATTAAAAATGTATTATCTCAATTTCTCTAAGTTTGTATTCAAAAGATGAACCTATTTACATTATTAATATTACCCTAAGTAAAAAGAGAAATGAGAACTCAAACGTTTCTCCCATTCACACCCGTACCATACTACACAAATACAAATTTCTTTCCTAAAACTTCTTTCAGTGAACCACAGTTCAGTTTAAGGTAAAAACTATCTAGCAGTACAAAAATAAGCATATGCTCTTTATTTCCTAATTCATGCTGTTACATGTTTTTTTTTTATGTATTAATAAAAAAGTCATTTCAGTACAGCAACATTTACTGTTTACAAAGTCATATAGCAATTCAGTTAAATGTTTTATAAATTGCTTAATTTTATAAATAGTGGATTATCTTCCACTTATTATACAAAGGGTTTAGTACATTATATTCATGAACACTAAAATGAGTTTTAGTGACTAATTCCCTTTTCTGTTACCAGACTGGAAAATTTCCCATAAATTCTATTTGTGTTCTTCTGTTTGTGACAACCATCTGCTTAGCCTTCACTCCACTTTGCGTTTCAGCCAAGATGAAATTAAAATTGACAGAAGTATCTACTATGAACAAAAAGAAACACAGATAATTGGGGAGTGGAATAAAGTGTGCACCACTGTTTTGCTTTCAGCACCTTCCTTCTACTAGTGTTCTGAATTCAAAGATTCTGAGAGTTGCCTAGAAGAATTAGTTTATAAAGAGTGTGTTTAAATGTTTTGGAACAGTGTTGAAGATGTACAAATATTTATTTTATTTACTGGAAAAGTTATCAATTTAAAGTTTCACACTGAAAAATGCTTCTTCCTAATTGAGAACTACAGTTAACTCTCATATGTTTTCCTCCCTTGTAAAGACATGATTCTGAAGCAATATTATTATGATAAACATTGAATTATACAAGCATTTTATAACAAAGGTTTTAGTGATCTCAATAGCTTGTAGCTCTGATTCATAGACAGAGGGAAAACTAAGCTTATCAGCTCCTTGTAAAGGGAGGAAATTACAAGGAAATGGTGACCTGTGAAGACTTAATTTAGCTTTATATTAAATTATTTGAAGATAGAAGAAAAGTAATACTATGACATCTGTTGGAAGACATTTAAGTAAAATTGAAATTGTAACATTCTCTAGAATGAAATTTATTTCTCATAATTCTTATCACCTGGCTTTAAGTGTGGGTGATATCAGTTACAACCAAAGGAGATTAGTCTTTGTTCTCGCAGGACGTAAAGAAGATTAACTTTTCTTAAGGGAGATTGCTTGATAATACTCACTGGAAATTAGTCATTTTCTATAGCTGTCACCTATTAATATGGTTTGATCGTGTACCCACTCAAATCTCCCCTTGAATTCTAATAATCCCCTTGTGTCAAGGGTGGGGCCAGGTGAAAATAATTTATCGTGAGTGTGGTTTCCCCCATATTGTTCTAAATAAGTCTAGTGAATATGTCTCAGGAGGTCTGATGGTTTTATAAATTGGAGTTCCCTACACAAGCTCTCCTGCCTGCCACCATGTAAAACATGATTTTGTTTTTCATTTGCCATCTGCCATGATTGTGAGGCCTCCCCAGCCATGTGGAACTGTGAGTCAAATAACCCTCCTTCCTTTATAAATTACCCAATCTTGGGTGTGCCTTTATTAACAGCATGAGAACAGACTAACACAGTAAATTGGTACTGGTAGGTAGAGTGGAGTGCTGCTGTAAAGATACCCCAAAATGTGGAAGCAACTTTGGAACTGGGTAAGAGGCAGAGACTGGAACAGTTTGGGGGGCTCAGAAGACAGGAAAATGTGGGAAAGTTTGGAACATCCTATAGGTTTGTTGAATGGCTTTGACCAAAAGGCTGATAGTGATATGGACAATAGTCTTCAGACTAAGATGGTCTCAGATTGAGATAAGGAACTTGTTGAGAACTGGAGTAAAGGTGACTCTTGCCATGTTTTAGTAAAGAGACTGGTAGCATTTTGCCCCTGACCTAAGACTTGGGGAACTTTGAACTTGGAGAGATGATTTAGATATCCAGTGAAAGAAATTTCTAAGCAGCAAAACATTCAAGAGGAAGCAGAGCATAAAAGTTTTAAATATTTGCAACTTGATAATGCAGTAGGAAAAAAATTTTTTTCTGGGGAAAAAAATCAAGCCTGCTTCAGAAATTTGCATAAGTAATAAGAAATCTAATGTTTATCACCAAGACAATGGGGAAAATATCTTGAGGACATGTCAAAGACCTTCACAGAAGCCCCACTCATCACAGGCCTGGAGGCCTAGGAGGTAAAAATAATTTTGTGGGCCAGGCCCAATGCCCCTCTGTTCTATGAAGTTTCAGGACATGGTGCTCTGTATCCCAGCTGCTTCAGCTCCAGCTGCACTGGTTAAAAGGGGCCAAGGTACAGCCAAGGCCATTACTTCAGAGGATGCAAGCCCCCAGCCTTGGTGACTTACATATAGTGTTAGGACTTTGGGTGTACATAAGTCAAGAACCGAGGTTTTGGAACCTCCACTTACATATCAGAGGATGTAATGAAAATGCCTAGATGTCCTTGAAGAAGTCTGCTGCAGGATCAAAGTGCCCATGGAGAACCTCTGCTAGGACGGTGCAAATAGGAAATGTGGGGTTGGACCTTCCACACAGAGTCCCAACTAGGGCTCATTTGTTTTTTGCCATGATTATGAAGCATCCCCAGCCATGTGGAACTGTGAGTCAATTAAACCTCTTTCCTTTATAAATTACCCAGTCTCAGGTTTGTCTTTATTAGCAATGTGAGGACCGACTAATACACCCATTTCACATAGTTTAAGTAATTCAACTATCATTACATAGTAAAAATGGTCACTGACATTTTATTTGGCTTTATAGTTGTAAAACTATGTAAGAATCAACCCTTCATGATACTTGGTAGGGTTAAGATCCAAATTTAACCATTAAATATATAGTTTTTAAATACAAAGAAAGGTAACTTTTAGTTTCGTTATATACAATGAAAAGGATACCTAAGATATGTGGTCACAACAACAAAATAATTGCATCAGAGTGCTTAACTGAGGTTTTGGTAACACACACACACACACACATACATATATATACACGTTCTCATACATATATACGTATACATATATATGTGTGTGTGTATGAATTGACATAGTCCAGGCATTTAAACTTTGATTTGTTTTTAGACTGCAATAAGTTCTCACTTAATGTCATCCATGAGTTCTTAAAAATTATGACTTTATGAAGAAGGAGGGGCTGGCATGGTGCCTCATGCTTTGAATTCCAGCACTTTGGGAGGCTTTGGAAGGCAGACCCAGCAGGATTGCTTGGAGTCAGAATTTTAATGCCAGCATAGGCAATATAGGGATTCACTGTCTCTGCAAAAAATAAAAACAAAATGAAACAAAACAAAATAATTAGTTGGGCATGATAGTGTATGCCTATAGTTTCAGCTACTCCAGAGGCTAAGGCAGGAGAATCTCTGGAGCCTAGTAGTTTGAGGCTGCAATGAACCATTTTCATGCTACTATACTTTACCTGGGTGACTAGGGAGATCCTGTCTCTACAAACAAAAACAAAAACAAATAAACAACAAAACATAGAGAAATGACATACAGCAATCAGTTTTACCATGAGCTAATTGATATATAAAGAAAAGTTAATTTACTATGGCATATTTATTGTCACAGAAACATCACCAATATTCTAAATAAAAACCCAAAACTACTGATTTTAAACATAGAAATAAATGTGAGCTCTGCAAACATTTAAGAAACATTAACAGAAGCAAGATAATTATTTACCCAATTATTCCAGTTCAAGGACATGAGTGGCTGGAGCCTATCCCTGCAGCTCAGGGCCCAAGGTAGAACTGAGCCTGAACAGAACACCATTTCATCACAGGAGCACTCACACCACATCCCCACACTTACACTTGGGAAAATTTAGGCTTGCCAATTAACCCAATGGGCACATCTCTGCAATGTGGGAGAAAACTGGAGTACCCAAAGAAAACCCATGCAAATGTAAAGGGAACATGCAAACTCCATAAAGACAGTGGCTCCAGCCCAGAGTCATTTTTCAAAAATTTATTTATTATACTGTAAGTTCTGGGGTACAGGTGCAGAATGTGCAGGTTTGTTACATAGGTATACGTGTACCATGGTGGTGTAATACCTGATCTACTTTAGATATTTCTCCTAATGCTATTCCGCCTCAATCTGCCCACCCCTGCTATCCCTCCCCTAGCCCCTCATTTTTTTTTCCTTTATCAGCCTTATAAGGAAACAACTTGAACAAAATGATGTTATTTAAGGACTTTCTTGCTATATTTTATTCAGGCATAATTAAGATGAAAAAATGGCACATATTTAATGTATCTATCTCCGTGAGTGTGAATTAAGTATGCACTTTTGAAACTATTACTACTAAGACAATAAACATATCCATTACCTTCCAAAATTTTTTCCTGTCCCCTTTATTGCTATTTTTTCTTTGTAAGAACACTTAGAGGATTTAATCTCTAACCATTTAAGTATGAACATAGTATTGGTAGCTATAAGCATTATGCTATGTAAAGATCTCCAGAACTTATTTACCTTGCATAACCGAAACTTTATACCTCTTAACCATCACCATCTCCATCTCTCTCCAGCCCCAACAACTACTATTACATCTTCTGCTTCTACAAGTCTGACCATTTCAGAATCTACCTTGGTTATTGTGAATAATGCTGAAATAATCATGAGAGTGCTGATATATCTTTGAGATTTTAAATATTTACTCATAAATAGGAGTGCTGAATGCTATGATAAATCTCTTTTTAATGTTATCAAGAAACCCAATACTACTTCTTTATGAAGTCTGTACCAATTTACCTGGCCACCAAGAATGTACAAGGGGTCCCTTTTTCTTCACATGTGGTCAGTACTTCTTGGCTTTTAGTGTTTTAAATAATAGCCATCCTCACAGGTGTTTTCTTGAGGTCTTTATTTGCATTTCCCTGACAATCAGGTTGAGCAACTTTTCATATGCCTCCAGACATTTGTATATCGTCTTTTGAAAAATGTCTATTCAGGTCCTTCCCCTTATTTCCATTGGGTTACTAGCATGTAAACATAAAATTAAGTTTTGCATATTAGCTTTTTATCCAGCACCTTTACTGAATTTATTTATTAATTTTAACTTCTTCAGTGGACTATATAGGACTTTTATTTATATAAGATTATATCATCAGCAAAAAAATAAAATACTTATTTTCTAACTTGGATGCTTGATTCCTTTTTGTACCTGATTGTGCTGGCTAGAACATATAGTACTATGTTGAAATAGAGGTGGTGAGAGTGGGGATCTTTTCATCTTCCTAGTCTTATAGTAAAAGTTATTAACTTCTCACCACTGATTATATTAGGTGAGGTCTTATTACATATAGATTTTATTATGTTTAGGTACATTTATTCTATGCCTAATTTATTTAGAACATCATGAAAAAATATTGAATTTTGTCAAACGCTTTTTGCTGTAGGGGCAAAAGGTTGGGGCTAGTGTTGTGGGTGGTAAAAGAATTTACCAAAACAGTCATAGGTAAAGAAAGGCACATTTATTAGAGAAACTACAAAAACAAGTTACAAGAGTGCAATGGGCAGCACAGCAGAGAAGGGGCTGTCTGCCAGGAGGAAGGGGCTAAAGAGAAACTTTATGGGGTCAAGCTGGAGGGGCTACATGCAGATAAGGTATGCAGATAAAGTCATGCTGCTGGGGCTATGTGCAGAATGAGGTATTTGGGAAGAGGATGTTGTGCCAGTGGGTTGTCTGTGATTAGCTGTTTCTTGAAACAAATTTTCTCCTCTACCTGGGACCCTTTCCTTGACAGGACAATAATGAAAACTCTTTGCCATTGGGAGAAAGTTCTCCTCTTTCAACTACTTGCTGCTGGCCTGTGACATGAGGTTGGCCTTACTTCTGAAAGAAGTAGGGCCAACTACCAGCTGTGGTTCATTGTCCTGAACTGTGGGACTTAGGATATTGGATCTTGCTGGAGGGAGACACTCATCAAAGAGGGAGAGCATGTGAAGGTAAAACTGATGTCCAGCTGAGTCCAGGGGAGATTTGTAAAGGTAGCAAGCATCATTAGGGAGAATCTGCTATACTATTCACAGTATCACTTGAAGGTGAAACTACTGAATTCTAAAAGACCCAAATATAACAAAAAATGGTGAATATGCTATGGCTGAAGAGCAGGGATAATAAAATAGCTGTCAGTGCCCCTAAGAATGGAAGCAACCAGGAGAATCATCCCCAGGTTTATGTCCACGAAGATTATCCTTGTGATGCTTTTCCTGCTCTTTCCTCAATTTCAGCTGCTTGTTCCCTGCGCTTTTTGACATGATCCACCACTAGCCCTGATGATTAGCATAAACACAACATTCTTCCTGGAGGGCATTTGTTTAAATGAGTCCTTGGACTGTAAGCAGATTAAGGCCATGGCAGTTTGGAGATCAACTGTGCTCGGTTGCGGGGGTGGGGGGGGGGGTGCGGGGGGGGGACTTCTAAGGTGTCAGAGATCCTTTGACCTTGGTGGAGAGTTCAGTTGAGAGGGTATAACACGTATGGGCTGCAAGGTTCATATCTGTTATTCCCATACCCAATCTAGTAGCAATTCCTAGGCCACTGAGTAAAGGAATCAGACAGATTGCCCATTCTTCTCTGCTAGAACTATAAAGTGGGATTGAGAGGGATTTATTGGAAGGAGCAGTTTGTATGTCTGAGGCTAAGTAAACTAGTGTACAAGTGCCTTTCCAGTTGGTTGGAAGACAAATATATGCAACTGATCTACAGAGGAAGCAAGCTTTCTCAGATTTAAAGCTGGGAATTAGACACAGAGTGAAGAAATGGAATGTGTTTCGGTCTTCTGAAGTATTGAGTAGCTACAGCAGTAGTTGTAAGAGGATTCAAGTCTTGGATGTTAAAGTTAGCATTTGGGTGGGTTTTGTTTTCACAGAATAAATAAAAGTATTGAGTGTCTGGAAACATTAAAGATTTTGGGTTGCTAATTGTGAGAATTTCGGGGTAATTATTAGAGGAATTTTCAACCTTTGCCATGAAGTTAAGTCAGGACAAATGTCTTAGAGAGAGGCATCCTGCGCAAAAGTGAAAGTTGATATTTTGGAGATTTGTAGCATTGAGGGCAGGGGGGCCTGATGTTCTAAATAGTATAAAATTATGTTAACCCTCAGATAAATATCTTCTATTGATGCAATTTATAGTTATAACATAGTTGTAAAGGGGGTTAAAAATGTTCCCCAAGGGGTTAGAGTTTCCAGAAAGTCTGCTTTGGCAGATCTATGGTTATCAAACAAAATGTTCAAGTAGTCCCTCCACATTTGGGTCTGGTAACAAGGTGGTAAGATTAAGGGTTTGGTAGGGGCTAATACTCAGTTCTGGTGTGTGTAGAAGGAGTGTCTGATACTTGCAAATAGTTATTCATGATGCAGTGAAAAGCTTTCAAGTTTAGGAGTTTCACTACCTAATGTGGGGGTATATACCATTATTCTGTATATATCCTGGTTCAAAGAATAACAGTATATACCCCACATCAATCAGGAGAGCCACAGATACTAGCACTTGGAGACATGGAGGCTATCTGCATGCCACTGGTTTAAGGGTTTCTGATAAGTAAGCAATTGGTCATTGAAAGGGTCCCAATGGCTGAATAGAACTCCAAGGGAAATACTGCTCTTCGTATGTACTATGAAGTAAAAAGGCTTTCTAAAACGTGGCAAGACCAGGGCCGGAGCAATGGTGATTGTTATTTGAGGGTTTTCACAGTATTGTCCATTTCAAGGCTCAATACAAGGGTTCCTCCCCTGGTCCTTGTAGCACCTCATTAAGATATTTTACAATAAATCCAAACTGAGATATCCTAGTGTGACAGAAGCCTGCCATTTCAAGAAAAGGCTGCAGCTGCTATTTAGTGGATGGAATGCCAATGTTTAAGATAAGTTTTTTGCGGTGATCTGACAGGCTCTTGAACTCTGGGGTAAATGTTAGTCCCGATAATTGAAACTTCTGAGAAGAGATTTGAGCTTTAGACTAGGAAGAAATTTTATAACCACAGTAGGCCAACCTCTGAAGAACTTTAATAGTATTTGGGTCTGAGGCATTTACAGTTGGACAACAAATAAGCAGGTTGTATTCATCTGTGTTCATACAGCTAAAAAAGACATACTTGAGATTGGGAAGAAAAAAATAGATTTAATCAGACTTATAGCTCCACATGTCTAGGGAGGCCTCAAAATCATGGCAGGAGGCAAAATGCACTTCTTACATGGTGGTGGCAAGAAAAAAATGGGGAAGATGCAAAAGTAGAAACCTCTGATAAAAACATCATGAAAACAGTATGGGGAAAACTGCTCCCATGATGCAAATTAGCTCCCACTTGGTACCTCCCACAACACTTGGGAATTCGGTGCTGCAATTCAAGATGACATTTGTGTGGGGACACAGCCAAACCACAGTATTCTGCCCCAGCCCGTTCAAATCTCATGTTCTCACATTTCAAAACCAATCATGCCTTCCCAACAGTTCCCCAAAGTATACAGTCACTAACTCATTTAAGCATTAATGCCAAAGTACACAGTCCAAAGTCTCATCTGAAATGAGCCAAGTCCCTTCTGCCTATGAGACTGTAAAATCAAAAGAAATCCAGTTACTTCCTAGGTACAATGGAGACACAGGTATTGGGCAAATATAACAATTGCAAATGGGTGAAACTGGCCAAAACAAAGGGGATACAGGGCCCATGCAAGTCAGAAATAAAGTGTGGCAGTCAAATTTGAAAGCTCCAAAATGATCTCCTTTGACACCATGACTCACATTCAAGTCATGGTGATACAAGAGGTGGGTTCCCATCATCTTGAGCAGCCCTGCCCCCATAGCCTTGCAAGGTACAGCCTCCCTCCCTGCTACTTTCATGGGCTGGTGTTGAGTGTTGGTGGCTTTTCCAGGTGCACAGTGCAATCTATCAGTGGATCTATCATTCTAGGGTCTGGAGGATGGTGGCCCTCTTCTCACAGCTCCACTAGGCAGTACTCCAAAATGAACACTTTATGAGGGTTCCAACCCAGATTTTCCTTCAGCACTGCCTTAGCAGAGACTCTTCATGAAAGCTGGACATCAAGGGTTTTCCATACATCTTCTGAAATGTAGGCAGAGGTTCCCAAACCATAATTCATAACTTCTGTGCACCTGCAGGCTCAACACCATGTGGAAGCTGCCAATGCTTGTGCCTTTCACCCTCTGAAATCACAGCCCAAGCTGTAAATTGGCCCCTTTCAGTCATGGCTGGAGTGGCTGGGATGAAGGGCACCAAGTCCCTAGACTACACACATCATGGGGACCATAGGCCCTCCCCATGAAACCATTTTTTCTTCTTAAATTTATTGGTCTATGATGGGAGAGGCTGCCTCAAAGGTCTCTCAGATGTCCTGGAAACATTTTTCCATTGTCTTGGGAATTAATATTCAGCTCCTTTTTACTTATGAAAATATCTGCAGCCAGCTTGAATTTCTCATCAGAAAATGGGATTTTCTTTTCTATTGTGTTATAAGGCTACAAATTTTCAAAACTTTTATGTTTTGCTTCCCTTTTAAAATGGAATGTTTTAATAGTACCCAAGTCCTCTCTTGAATGCTTTGCTGCTTAGAAATATTTTTTACCAGATATCCTAAATCATCTCCTTCAAGTTCAAAGTTCCAGAAATCTCTAGGGCAGGAGAAATTGCTACCAGTCTCTTTGCTAAAACATAACAAGAGGTACCTTTGCTCCAGTTCCCAACAAGTTTCTCAACTCTGAGACCACCTCAGCCTGGATTTCATTGTTCATATTATTATCACTATTTTTGTCAAAGCCATTCAACAAGTCTCTAAGAATTTCCAAACTTCCCACATTCTCCTATCTTCTTCTGAGCCCTACAAACTATTCCAACCTCTGCCTGTTACCCAGTTCCAAAGTCCCTTCCACATTTTCAGGTATCTTTTCAGCAACACCCTACTCCTGGTAATAATTTATTGTATTGGTCCTTTTTCACAATGCTGATAAAGACAAGCCTGAGACTGAGAAGAAAAAGAGGTTTAATTGGACTTATAATTCCACATGGTTGGGGAGGCCTTAGAATCATGGAGGGAAGCAAAAGGTACTTCTCACATGGCTGTGGTAAGAGAGAAATGAGGAAGGTGTGAAAATGGAAACCCCTGTTGAAACCACCAGATCTCATGAGACTTACTCACTACCATGAGAACAGTATGGGGGAAACTGCCCCAGTGATTCAAGGTAGCTTCCTCCAGGTCCCTCCCACAACATGTAGGAATTATGGGAGTAAAATTTTAGATTTGGGTGAGGACACTGAGCTAAACCATAGCTCAGGTCATCAGGTCATCAACATATTACAGTAAGACACTATTGGGGGAGAGTTGAAGGGTAGGCAGATCTTTGGCAAGAGCCTGTTCAAACAGGTGTGAGCTAGCTCTAATTCCCTGGGGTAAAACTTTTCAGGTTAATTGTTGGGCAACATGAATGGAAGGGTCTTAACATTCAAAGGCAAATAAAAATTGAGAGTCCAAGTATACCAGAATGCAAAAGAAGACATCTTTTATATCTTGAATGGTGAACTAAGAAGTGTAAGAAGGAAGTGGCCCTAGGGTGTAGGGATTGGGAACAATGTGATATATTGGGATTACTGCTTTATTGATATCCTTCAGCTCTTATATCATTCTATAGGTACTGTCTGACTTTTTAAAGTGCGAAGATGGGCAGGTTATATGATTACTTGCAAGGACACAGTAACCCCATGGCCAAAATGTTTCGTGTTAGGGGGCGTAGGCTTTTATGAGCTTCAGACCTTACAGGTTATTAGGGCTCCCTGCAGAAGTAGGTGGGATTCTTAAGGTGTATTTTTATAGGATCTGTGAACAAAGTGTGTCCTGGAGTAGAAGTATCTCATACCTTTGGAGGATCTTACTAAAGAAAGCAAGCTTATATTACCTTTGGGCTTTTGGTGTCAAGGGCTAGTAAGGCTAATAATGGAAAAACAAACTTATACAACTTGATGGTTGCTTTGGAGCTTTGTCACTATCTACCCCCAAGTAGTGGGTTTGAGCAACTTGGCAAGACAAGGAAAGAATTAGGAAAGGCATTTTTCCCAAAGGTACATACCAACGGAGAAGCAAATCATTCCTGTCTTGGCTGGCCATCTATGCCTGTGATGAGGAATCAAGGACCAAAAAGTAGTTCCAGGAAAGTTAATTAGGGCAGAATAAGTGGCTTCTGTATCATTCAAGAACTCAATTCTTCCTTCTGCAATGTCTAGGGTTACCCAAGGCTCAACCATAGTGATGAAAAACACAGGACCCTGGATGGCCTCTGGGCCCCATCTATCGCTGGGACAGATAGGGAATGGCCTTTATGGGGACTCATCCCTTCCTTCCTTTGTGTTCCCGTCGGTTACGGGCAGTCCTGTTTTTAGTGCCCCACTTATTTGCAGTGGGGGCAAGGACTATGTGGTGGTTGCTGAGGACCAGTTGACAGGTCTGGGGATGGCTTCAGCTGTGTTGCCTAATAAGCCCTGACTGGTTACAGTGATAGCAAATGAGGGGTTCTTTGTTGGTCCTTGGACCATATCCGAATGGTTGGCCTGGGTTCCTGGTACAGGTAGAGAATGAGCAACAGAGGCAACCATATAGTTGGCCTGCCGCTTATTTCTTTCTTATTCCTTCCTATCCTGTTTGGTCTTGAAGACCTCCTCTTAGGTATTGAGGACCTTGAAGGCTGTGTTCAGCAATGTGAGAAAAGGAGCTTGTGGTATCTGATCTAGCTTTTAACCCTTGTGTCTGATGTATGGAGAAGCCTGGATGATAAAGTGAACAACAAAAACAGTGAGGTCCTCTGGGCTGTCAGGGTTCTCATTAGTATATTTTCCCATGGCTTCCACCAGCCTGGAAGGAAATAAGGCCGAGTTTTCATTTTGTCCTGCGTTATCTCTCTTAATTTTGCATAGTTTATAGGTTTAAGCACAGTTCTTTTAATGCTCTCAATTAAACACGTAAGCACGATTATGGAGTACCCTGTCAATGTCTCTTTCCTGGTAGCATCACATAGGATTGACATCAGGCACTGCTATCCTCCAAAAGCTAAATTCTCGAGGGTTCTTAGCATGAACCTCATCTGCCAATTGTTGAGCTAGGACCCAAATGTGGTAGTTTGTCTCATAACTACAATAGGAAGTAAACATAATATAGATGTCTTGCCAAGTAGAATTGAAGGAACCAATATATCACTTGAACTTTTTTTATGAAATGAAAAGGATCCTGGCTAAAGAAACCAAGTTTGATTTCTATTTGAGAAAAGTGAGACATTAGGAAAGAAACATGGACTCTGATGGTTTCTAGATTCCTTGCTGCCACATCCTAGATTGGCAGAAGTTTTTCTGGGGCCAGAATGGGATCATAATTGGTCCTAGATCTAGATCTTGTATGTGAAGAGATGGTTCTCTGATAAACGGAAGCGGTTGTGTGGTTGGGAAATGAGGGGAAGGAGAGGGATTAGGGGCTGATGGTCTAGGGGAAGGAAGCGGGGGAGGAATAGATGGAGTACAAATAATTGCATGTGAAGGTGATTTGTCAGGGGAAGAAGGTGTAGCCTCAACTAGTTCAGCCGGCTGGAGAGAATGGAAGAGAGTAAAGGAAGAATCATCTAGAATCTCAGAAGAGTCAGTGGGGCCAGATAATTTGGCCAAGCATATTCAACAGGCTTGACAGAGTTTGGGATCCTGAGAAAGTCATGAAAGCTTGGACATAAGCAACTTTAAACCATTTAGAAAAGTTATGGCAGAAAAAGGTCAAGCTTCAGAATAGTGTTGGGGGCAAGGGTCCCACCTGGAAGCAAGGTGGATTCCTGATCTGGAAATTATAAAGTGGCCATGCTGTATTACACCAAAAACTAGATGTTTCTTTCTGACAGTCAAATTTATCCCAATGCTTTAACATGCGAGTCCGAGGGAGTATAGAGGCTTTGTCCCATGGAGGGACTGGGAAAGAATGCCCACTGTGGATATGTACTGCAATTTTTTTCTTGGGGTGTCCTGCTGAGGGTGAAGGGTTCTACTGACATCCACTGAGAAACTCTGAGACACCCATTCCAAAGGAGTGCAAACTCTGCAATGCACTTTTCAAAGGAGTGCATCTTCCACCTATTGAAAAGAATCTTCCAGTGCTACAACCTTACACTGGATGAGCATTGGGAGAGCAACCCCAGGTCAGTCCAAGTAAGAATTACACTGCATGACCAGCCCAGGTATGCTGTGTGCTCCGTCTAAATACAAAAGGAAGAGTATGATGGAAGACTCACTTTCCCAGTGCTGTTTAGGATCACCTGGTTTAAGACATCCAGAGTAGAGTGGCTGGCTATCTACATGTGATAATTTAGAGTGAGAAAGAAGGGTTACAAGTTCTCCAAAACATATGTGAGTTCACCATGGTCAAGCTTACTCTTACAACTATGCCACACATAGGGATTGGGGACTTTTGACAAGAAAGAATAAGAGAGACTTTTCCCTCTTTCCAGACAAGGCAGCCAAACCTGTTCACTCCTGGCCTTCAGGCTACATCAGGGAGTTGTCCTGACCAGTTGCCGTCAGTTGTCAGAGGATACCAGAGACTTTCCACTGAATGACTGAAAAGAAAGCAAACTCTAAACTCTCATTGAAGAAGAGTAAGCGTAGGGAATTAGCATCCGTGGTGACCATATAGTGGGCCTGCCACTTACCTCTTTCTCTCCTATCCTGTTCAGTTTTCAATACCTCCACTGAGATATTGAAGACCTTGAAGGCTGTGTCCAGCAATGTGAGAATAGGAGTAGGTGGCCTCTGATCTAGCTTTTACAGCTTGTGTCTAATGTCTGGAGAAGACTGGCTGATAAAGCGAACAGCCAAAAAAGTGGGACCCTCTGGGCTCTCAGGATCCATGTTATGAATGGTGGTGGTCAGGCATCTCCCCTATGGACCTTCTGGTCCACTTTAGATTGGCCCTGGCCAGGTTTGGATGCTGTACACTGAGAGGTTGGAGTTGAAGAGGAGGAAATAGAGAGAATGAGGGACTTTCCCTATATGAGCCACCAAAATGTTACAGGTGCTAGTAGCTGGGGCTGCATGGGCAGTGAAAGAATTTACCAAGAAAGTTATAGATATTTAAAAAGATAGATTTATTTGAGCAAATATGAAGATGCATTGCAAGAGTACAGCAGGCAGCATGGCAGAGAGAAGGATGTCTACAAAGAGGCAGGGCCAGGAGGGAAGTTTTATAGGGGCGTGAGGGAGGGGCTGTGTGTAGATAAGATACATATGATATAGTCGTGCTGCTGGGACTATGTGCAGAATGATGTATTTAAAAACAGGATGGCTAGGCATGGTGGCTCAAGCCTGTAATCCCAGCACTTTGGGAGGCCTAGGCGGGTGGATCACGAGGTCAAGAGATTGAGACCATCCTGGTCAACATGGTGAAACCCCGTCTCTACTAAAAATACAAAAAATTAGCTGGGCATGGTGGTGCTTGCCTGTAGTCCTGGCTACTCAGGAGGCTGAGGCAGGAGAATTGCCAGAACCCAAAAGGCAGAGGTTGCGGTGAGCCGAGATTGCACCATTGCACTCCATCCTGGGTAACAAGAGCGAAGCTCCGTCTCAAACAAAACAAAACCAAAAAAAAAAACAGGATATTGTGCCAGAAGTTCCTCTGTAATTAGCAGTTTTTCTAAATAATCGTTCTTCTCCACCTGGGCCACCTTCCTTGCTGCTTACTTATCTATAAGTTTCCATACTTTTTCTGTATCTATTGAAATAATCACATGATTTTTATTCTTATGTGGTAGATCATATTTATTGAGTTTCAGATGTCAAACTGTTCTTGCATCTCAGGTATAAATCCTACTTTATCAAGTTGTGTGATTCTTTTAATTGGCTGTTGAATTTGATTTGCTAGTATTTTACTGAAGATTTTTGCATGTATCTTCATCAGGAATCTTGATTTGTAGTTTATTTTTTTTTCCTTCCTGCCTGATTTCGGTATCAAGGTAAAGTTTGCCTCATAGAATCCATTTGGAAGTTTTTCTTCCTCCTCATATTATTGAAAGAGTTGGGGCCGGGGGCGGTGGCTCATGCCTGTAATCCCAGCACTTTGGGAGGCCGAGGCGGATGGATCAAGAGATTGAGGCCATCCTGGTCAACATAGTGAAACCCCGTCTCTACTAAAAATACAAAAAATTAGCTGGGCATGGTGGTGCATGCCTGTAATCCGAGCCACTCAGGAGGCTGAGGCAGGAGAATTGCCTGAACCCAGGAGGCGGAGGTTGCAGTGAGCCGAGATCGCGCCATTGCACCCCAGCCTGGAAACAAGAGCGAAACTCCGTCTCAAAAAAAAAAAAAAAAAAAGTGTTGGAGAAAATTTGGCATTAATTATTCTTTAAATGTTTGGTATAATTCACCTTTGAGGTCATCTTATTCTGGGATTTTCTTTGTGTAAAATTTTGATTGCTCATTCAATGTCTGCATTCATAATTTTTCCGTTCACATTTTCTATTTCTTCATGGTAGACAAATAGGAGTACACATACTCATTTCAATGTATAATGTGATTAGTCTGTGTGAGTAAAGAAAAAAAGAAAACTCTCCACGTGAATTGGAGACCTAGGCAATTTCATAATCTGTAAGGTAGAGATATTGAATTTGATATTTTTCATGGTTTTTTTCAGATCTGAAGTTCAGCGAGTTTTTTTTTTTTCTTTTTAAAATTTGTTACTAGGTGGCTACTGCAGGTTATGGAAACCATCATCTTATCGCCAAGCACAGTCTAGAATAAAAGGCTGAGTTATCACTATGCAGAAGAAAAAGCGTTAGGAAGTATCCCAATAAAAAGGGACATTTAATCAACCTAATAAACTCTCATTCTGCTGACTTTTTTAAGCTCTCGGGTCATGTTAATACATGCTGAAAAGGGTCACAATTAATTCTTTGATTTTTTTTTTTTACTAACTGTTAACTTTTATAAATTCAGAACTACCGGAAATGGTATATTATTTCCCTGTGATTCATATATTAACAAAAACTACTAGAATATCTATGAGAAATAGTGTCTCAGAAATTCTTTTCAGGTAGTACAATTATAGTGAATAAATAAATCAAATCTATTTCCTCCTCTTGCTGACAAGGGTTGTTACCAGAATTTTCAATGAATGAAAATTATTGCTGTACTATATGGAATAGAAACAATTTCTAGGAAGCCCCCAAAATTCTGGGCAGCTTATATAAATTTAAGGAGAATTTCTTTTTCTTGATGCTAAGAAACTCTTGTCTTAATTTCTCTATAATCTTCAATCTGTAAATCACCAAGTCCAAATGATTAGAAGAAGGGAAATTTGCTATTTTCTTAAGTACTTCTGTTACATTGAAAATGTCTTCTCTACTACTCTTCAATCATATCTGTAATGGAAATGATTTCTACAACTTCATGGGAATCATAAATAAGCACAGATTCTGCATTCAAACTGTATATAATTGCTGCTTAGATATCAAATGATTTCAAACCAGAATATGCACTTAACGGTAACTTATTTATAATTGAAGTATGCAAAATATTTTTTTATTCAGTATGTACTATATTTGCTCTCTATCGCATCTTTAGGTAAACACATATCTAACCATTGTAATTACATGTTAGAACATTTGTAGATCATACATAAAAAATTTCTCCTTTTATTGCATTGTCTACCAAAAGTAACTAAAAGAAATAGGGTTTTGGGCCGGGTGCGGTGGCTCAAGCCTGTAATCCCAGCACTTTGGGAGGCCGAGGCGGGTGGATCACGAGGTCAACAGATCGAGACCATCCTGGTCAACATGGTGAAACCCCGTCTCTACTAAAAATACAAAAAATTAGCTGGGCATGGTGGCGCGTGCCTGTAATCCCAGCTACTCAGGAGGCTGAGGCAGGAGAATTGCCTGAACCCAGGAGGCGGAGGTTGCGGTGAGCCGAGATCACGCCATTGCACTCCAGCCTGGGTAACAAGAGCGAAACTCCATCTCAAAAAAAAAAAAAACAGAAATAGGGTTTTGTTTGGATATGTGAGTTTATATGTAAGTACATGAATAAGAAATTCTGTAACAGCCATGTTTAAATGCAGATTATTAAAATGGTCATAGTGAAACTAGAAGTTATTTAATAATATAATATAAATGAAAATCATTGGATTAATTATCATGTAAAACATCACTAAAGTAATACATTAAATAATTGTTTATCTTGGTCTTAGTACTTGTTAACATAAAGCCATAGCTGAAAGATCTTGCTATCTTTTAGGTTATTTCTATAGATTTAAACTTAGATGTTATGTTCTACTGTCAATACTTGTGATGACATGACTGTGATAATAAATTGCAGTGATACATTTCTAAATGAATTTAGCATCCCACTAATTGAGGAAAATATCAATATTTCTTGTTAGGTTATGAGTTTATATCCAAAAGATTATAATCATTTCTCTTTTTGACCATGATTGGCTAACAGAAGTCTGATTAACCTTGACATCTTAAACAGGCAGAAAATTGGACAAATAGCCAAAACAATGGTTTTTAAATTTAGGGTAACAGAGATTAATCTTTGAGAGAATGAAAACAAATGGGGAACCTTGGCCTGTTGCCTAGAGAGAGTTTCTAGTCAGCAGTACAGAAAAGGGAAACTCAAATAGATCATGACACTCTTTCTAGGGCGGAAATAGAGTTCAGAGTTAGGGAGGCCAAGGCAAGTAACAATGTAAAGTTCAGTTCACTCAACTGAACCTTCTGAGGTTCTTGGGTCCTCTCTCTCTATCTCCAGTTTTTAGGTGAATGCTGATCAGCATGTTCATATGGGACAATTCTCAAGTATAAATGTTAAAACCAATGACCTATGACCTAACTTGCCAAATTAAGAAATTAGAAAACAACAAAAAGAAAATCAAAACCAAAGCAAGCAGAAGAAATTTAATAATAAAAATAATAGCAAACAGTATTCAAAGAGACAATGAAAATATAATAGAAAAAATTATAGACAAACTGGTTTTTAAAATGATCATAATGATAGCTTTCTATACAATCTGACCAAGAAATATGAAGAGAAGACAGATTAACAGTTAATTCAAAAATACTAACAGGTTTATGGCAATAAATTCAATAACATACACACAAAAGACATATTTATTACTAAAGTGTATGTGGAAGGCAATGCACAATTTGAGTAGCCTTACATCTACTAAAGAAATTAAAATCATAGTTAAAATATTTCCCTGAGAAAAATGTCAACGCCTGATGATTTCATAATTTACTGAGGTATTTTACAGATTCTGTCTGTAATTTCATACTTTGAGACCAACACTTCCCTGATACTAAAACTAGATTAAAATATATTTCAAGAAAACTGCAGATTGGTATTTCTTATGAATACAGACACAAAAATTATTAACAAAATTTTTGCAAGATGAGGTCAACAGTATATGAAAAGGTAGATCAAGGTAATGTGGGGTATTTTCCTCCAAGGAATGCAAAATCAGTGTAACATTTGAAAATCAATATAATTCACCATAGTAAAATGCAAAAAAACAAACAAACAAACAAAAAACCTTCCTGACCGATATAAAAAATCGAGGGGAGGGAAAAAACAAAATATCATTAAATAACAAAGAAAGAATTACCAGTGTTTTAATTCACAGAAACATAATTGTCTATGTAGACTATCCTAAGGATTCTACATAAAAGATTTTAGAACTAATGAGAAAGTTAAGTAAGTTTGCTGGATACAAAGTCAATGCTGTCTACAGCAATTGATTCTATTTATTGATATTAGTAATGATCAGCCAAAAAATAATATTTTAATTAGTATCATTTACAACAGCATTAAAAACCTGCAATCTAGTAGAATATATTTGATAAATGAAGTATAATTTCAGTACATTAAGAAGTACAATAAATTCCTTAGGAAAATTAAGGAAGACCTAAACAAATGAAAAGATATTCTATGTCCATAAGTCAGAATTATCACTATTCTTCAAATGTCAATTCTTCCAATATTAATGTGTACATTTTTATATAATACCTATAAAAATCTCAGCAGGATACTTTGTAGAAAATAATGAATTTGTTCTATAGTTCATATGGAAATGACTAAGACAGTCAAAACAATTTTGAAAAAGAACAAAACCAAAGGTATTATACTATTTGATATCAATTTATACTACAAAGCTATAGTAATGAAGATTATATGATATCGTTATAAAAGTGAATATATAGGTAAATATAACAGAATATAATGCCCAGAAGCAGGCTTACATGTATATGGTCAATTATCAGCAAAATAACACTTTTCTTACTTTATATACAAAATGCAAGGATTAGTATTATTATTCTTATTTCATAAGGAGGCCAAAGAGCCAAGTGACTTGTGTAAGTCATTTATCAAAGTCTGCAAAAGCAAAGACAGAAGATAAGTCTTTAACTCTTATTCATGGCCACAAGTTACATTTTCCATTAAGCCACATAAGTAGTAGTTATCCAAATATTATATTATCTAAATTCACATATCACAAGAGAAAGTCTAAAACAGAAAAAGCCACTTTTAAATAAGTTAGTAATGTTACCAGGAAAAAAAAAACCACATGAATCTGATACTTTCGTTTGTTCTTTTAAAGTTCCAGTAACAAAATAAAATCATTTGTTGGATGTCATTATGGTTTTTCCATTTAATAAAGGGAGGGTCCTTTGTTGAGGCAACATTTGAATAAAAAGAGAGAGAGATAACTACTAAGGGAGAATTACTTAACAGTAAAGTATTTCAGGGAGAAGCAGACACACTGTGAGAGAACTAAGTCCCAGAGGTGAAAGCTTGCTTGACATGTTCTAGAACAAAGGGACTGGTGTGACCAGAATAAACAGGGTGGTAAAGTTGTAAATGGATAGGATATTAAGTCTTACAAAAAGAAGCAAGTGTCCAGATCATAACAAGTATGGTAAAGTATTTGGATTTTTATAGAAAAATAAATTCCATTTGCATTCAAGTAGTCACTGATCTAAATGTGACTAGAAAATAGATTCAACTAACATAGGCAAATGAGGCAATGAGCTATCTTTCCTGAGAAGATGTGACTCGTGAGACTGTGATCGGCTCATGTCTTAATGACCTAATAGTTCCAGGATATTATGCATCAGAATGATTTATAGTAGAAAATATCACCAACAAAAAATTATGGCTTCCATTTGCTGACATTAGTAATAAGATTGTATTAGTTAACAGTAGGTGATAGTTGAAATTACAAAGTGCATGTTTTAATTACCAGGATTAAGAATTTAAGTTCTTAATCACAAATGACAACACATGCAGTTTGGAGAGATGTACAAATAGCCTTCAGGCTTTAAGCCAAATTTACTTAATATCTTCATTAATAACAGTTAAAGAGTTTCCAAAAATGAAAAATAGCTCCAGATAGTTTACTAAAAATGATATGGGTTAAAACAATTTGAAAGTAATATAAACAGAGATTCATGCTTATAAGAAAAGGAACATAAGAACCTCAAAAAACCTATGTTTGTTACTTTACGTGAAATTTGTTTGTTAGTATATGTAAAATTAATGGAGAGTTTGATGAATTATTTTTGTGGTGGCATTCAGTTATTTGCATATATGTTAATGTATTTCTAGGGTGACAAACCATTCCAGTTTGTCTATTGACTACCCCATTTTTAGCACTGAAATTCCAGCATTTAGGGAGACTCTTGAGAAGATGGCTATCTACTCTATTTCTATACTCTTTCTAGTAATCCTGAAAGTGAATGTGCTACAAATGGTGATGAATCATCTTTTTTATTTTTATTCAGAAATATTTTACACACAAAATAAAATGTAATCACCAGTAGCACATAATGAATGGCACTGGTAAACCCACAACTGACTTTAAACATTTAAAACTACTGTTCTCTTTTAAAGCTACTGTATGTTTCCTGTTCCTTTCCCACTCTCCTGCTGTGAGAAGTTATTGCTTTGATTAAAATTGTAATTAACTGCTTCCTGCTTTTTTCTTTTAAATATTTTTATCACAAATTTAACCACATCCAAACATTGCATTGTATTGATTATCATTGTTTTGAAACTCCTTACAAATAGTAACATATTGTACATATTTTTCTGACACGTGTTTTTATGTTCAATATCATACTAAATAACTTCATTTTACCATATAATCATCCACGAAGCATGTTTATTCATTTTCAGCATTGTACACAAATAATAAAATAAACAGTGCTTATCTGATACCCATCATCTTCCAGAAACTGTTCTAAGCTCTTTGTATATCAAAATGCTTTATTTTCTATAGAAAAAGTGGTAGAAATTATCACATTATTATTTTATACATAATCAAGCTGAGATACAGATGAACAATTAGTGTAAAATAGAAATACATTTGTGATATAATAAAAATTAATAGCAGATGTCAAATTCAAATATATGAAATCTGACTCCAGAGGTTACATTCTTATGCACTAAAATAGGGCATTATATTTTACTGTGTAAATATATGACAGATATATTTATTAGCTTGTCAATAGATATTTGGGTGGCTTACACATATTTTTCCTATTACAAAGAGAAACTCTTAACATTCTTATAACAGTTCTCATTCAAACAAATAAAATGTTCTGTAGAGCAATAAAAGAGTTATGAAATATGTATGCTTTTCAATGTGGATATAAGAATTTATAATTATACACAAAACAAATTAAATTTTTCTTGTTCTATGTCCTTATCAACCTACTGTGTTTTCACTGCTTATTTTTGCCAAATTGTTGAATGAATAATAATCACTTATTTTGGTTAAATTTGTATTACCAGAAACTAACAAACTGAGCATATTTTTATTTTGTTGGCTAATTATGTGTAAGCTTCTGTAAAATTTTTATTTGCGTCTTTAGATATTTTTTCAAATTTTATTATAGTGATTTTTTTAAGTTATCTTAAAAATTACTTTTAAATCGAATAGAATTCTATGCATTTTATAGCTTATGTGTTGCATTATGTTTTATGTGTGTCATATTTTATATATGTTGTTAAATATGTTGCAAAAATGTAAAAAAGACTCAGTTTTTTGTCTTTTTATTTTAAAATTTATGATAATTTAATTTACTAATCTTTCCAATATTTGTCTTTAATATATCTGAGCTAAGAAGTCCTTTCCCACCCTAAAGTCATATTTAAATTTTCAATCCTCCTAGAACTGAGTATTATTTATGGTCTGAAGAGATAATCAAATTTATTTTTTCTTCCCATGTGGATAACCATTATTTAAAATGTAACTTTGGATCATTACTGCTTGCTCTCACATATATTAAGTTTCTATGAAAATGTGAATAACTTTCTTGACTCCCTAACCTTTTACTAAAGTTTTATGCGACAGAGAAACAACCATGCCTAACTGTCCTTTGTTTTTGTTTTTCTTTTCATCTAAATACCCTGCAGAAGTCATACATGTGCATCTAGAGAGCTAAGGATCTTAGCAAGAAGGCCTGGCAGTAGGGAATGAAGGACACAGATAGGAAGACCATACCATAGACAGTGTCAAAGAGCTCAGAAACCAAAGAGCTGGCTGAAGATGGTAAGGGTGACAAAGTTTGACCCAAATAGTAAAAGAACATGCTTATCCTGATGAAATGACAATAGGCCTATGAGGAAAGAGAATTAACACTTAAATACCTCAAACCTCTTTAGAATCTAGTAATTTTTTGTTACTTATTTATTATTAAGTATGATAATGCTTAACTTTAAAAATATATGCCCCTCAAGAAATAGGGGAGGGACAGCGGGGGGTGGGGAGTTGGGGAGAGATAGCATGTGGAGAAATGTCAGATATAGGTGAAGGGGAGGAAGGCAGCAAATCACACTGCCACATGTGAACCTATGCAACTATTTTGCATGTTCTTCACATATACCCCAAAACCTAAAATGCCATTAAAAAAAAAGGATTTGGAAGTCTAAAATAGGAAAAACAAATAGTTCTTATAAAGATATAAGATGTATCTCTATCAGCATGCCTATAGATCTATAAATAGATGTATGTATTTTTGTGTTATGTACATAACGTTTTACTACTAAAAACATATAAAAGAGCTCTAATTGGCTTAAAGAAAAATAAAACTGCTTAAATTTAAAAAAAAAAGCTCTGATATCAAAGCTCTTTCCTTCATCACTCTTGAGCATTTAATATAGTTTAATTTTGAGGTTTAAATTTTGCTAATTATTGTTCTTTTTATTATAAAAAACTGAGAACTTGTTATCAAATAAATAAGTTTGATTTTTAACCATATTTTTAACTTTAAAAATATCTTTTTCTATAAATTGAATTGGTAAACCAATTGTTTGATCAAAATACCCATAGGGTTCTCTCCTGACTTGTTTAGATGATATTATGACTGAAATGAATAAACACTTATGTCCTGATTTATACCCTTGTTTATTAGCATCTTTCTAAATTTCATCAGGCTTTATGGGTGAGCCTTTCCAACTAGTCCAGCTTGCTAAGACACTTAGTACATTATATTCATGTGAAATTGTGAGCAAAGTTAAAGAAGATGTACTCTCTTCGTTTTTACACATGAACCAGCTGAAGCTCATAATTCTTAGATCATTTCCCCCTTATCTTGCAATCTTTGGCATTTTTAACTAAGTGGTTTATCTAATATAATGAACAATAATAGAGACTAGTAAGCTAAATAAGGAGAAGCCGTGGGAAACGACATAAATTTTTGGATTCATGTTGGAAGCAAATATCAAATTTGCTGTAGTATTTCTCTTTTGCCTAGATGTAAAGAAAAAAGTTTCAAATATTCAATAGAATGTTTGCTAATAGTGTATTTTAATATGAAGAAATACAGAGAATTCCAAGAACAATGGTTTATAGGATGTGTTTATAAATTATGTGTTCATAAATTTTGCATAAAGTAGTAAGAGTTTAGAGTTCCATAAAGTGAAATGTTCTTGTATCCTTCAACCATTTATAAAAGTGAATTTGTTTCCAACTTACCAGGAAAATATTCTTATTCTAAGAACTCAAGCTACAAAAAAACAAATAGCATTTTATATATATTATTATAAAATTATATATAATATATAAATATTATATATGATAAATATATATATTATATATATAAACCATATACATGTTTACACTTTAAGTCTTTAAATTCTGGGATACATGTGCGGAACGTGCAGGTTTGTTACATAGGTATACACGCGCCATGGTGGTTTTCTGCACCTATCAACCTGTCATCTACATTAGGTATTTCTCCTAATGCTATCTCTTCCCTAGCTCCTCACCTCCTGACAGACCCTGGTGTATGATGTTTCTCTCCCTGTATCCATGTGTTCTCACTGTTCAATACCCCGCTATGAGTGAGAACATGCAGTGTTTGGTTTTCTGTTCCTGGGTTAGTTTGCTGAGAATGATGGTTTCCAGCTTCATCCATGTCCCTGCAAAGAACATGAACTTATCCTTTTTATGGCTGCATAGTATTCCGTGAAGGATATGTGCCACATTTTCTTTACTCAGTCTATCATTAATAGGCATTGGGGTTGGTTCCAAGTCTTTGCTATTGTGAACAATACTACCATAAACATACATGTGCATGTCTTTGGAGTAGAATGATTTATAATCCTTTGGGTATATACCCAGTAATGGGATTGCTTCATCAAGTGGTATTTCTGGTTCTAGATACTTGAGGAATTGCTATACTGCCTTCCACAATGGTTGAAATAATTTACACTCCCACCAATAATTTAAAAGTGTTCCTATTCCTCCACATCCTCTATAGCATCTGTTGTTTCCTGACCTTTTGATAATTGTCATTCCAACAGGAGTGAGATGGTATCTCACTGTAATTTTCACTTGAATTTCTCTAATGACCACTGATGATGAGCCTTTTTTTCATATGTTTCTTGTCCACATAAATGTCTTCTTTTGAGAAGTGTCTGTTCGTATGCTTGGCTCACTTTTTGATGGAATTTTTTTTTCTTTTTTGTAAATTTATGTTCCTTGTAGATTCTGGATATTAGCCCTTTGTCAGATGGATAGATTGCAAAATTTTTTCCCATTTTGTAGGTTGTCTGTTCACTCTGATGATAGTTTCTTTTGCTGTGCAGAAGCTCTTTAGTTTAATTAGATTCCATTTGTCAATTTTGGCTTTTTTTTTTGTCATTGCTTTTGGTGTTTTAGTCATGAAGTTTTTGCCCATGCCTATGACCTGAATGGTACTGCCTAAGTTTTCTTACAGGGTTTTTATGGTTTTAGTCTTAAGTTTAAGTCTTTAATCCATTTTGAGTTAATTTTTGTATAAGGTATAAGGAATGGGTCCAGTTTCAGTTTTCTGCATATGGTTAGCCAATTTTTCCAACACCATTTGTTAAATAGGGAATCTTTTTCCCATTTCTTATTTTTGTTAGTTTTGTCAAAGATCAGATTGTTGTAGATGTGTGGCATTATTTCAGAGGCCTCTGTTTTGTTCCATTGGTCTATATATCTGTTTTGGTACCAGTACAATGCTGTTTTTGTTACTGTAGCCTTGTAGTATAGCTTGAAGTATAGATTTTTCTAATTCTGTGAAGAAAGTCAATGGTAGCTTGATGGGGTTAGCATCAAACCTTAAATTATAATTTTACTTTAAAGAAACATACAATTTCACCATTTAAAATCATTTTCTTTAGGCATATATCATTAAAACCATACAAAATAAATTCTTTAGTTGAATATAAAGGCAAGATTTCTTTGGAATATTGCCTGATTGAGTTCTAAAATAACTGAGGTGATATTGGATAAATAAATTAAAAATCAGTAACATTTGTTTGAATTATTTTTGTCTTTATTATTTTGGTACAGATTTTCTAGGGTGATGAATATAATTAATACAATTAATTTTTCATTTGTAAACTTTACCTTAGACATGAACATTTGAAGTATACATAGCAGCTTACTCTTAGAAAAAATATCTTGCTATTATGCATAAGTTAAGCAAGATCCATATCATTCTTTCATTATCACACAAAATAAGATCAGAATCTCCTTCACTAGCTAGCATCTACTCAGCCCTCTCTAGTAATCACTATGATATGACAGGATGGAAACTTTAAGGTTAAACTACGATGCAATTCCCTTTGTGCATGTTTCTTGCATAACAAAGACAATGCTGCTGCTGCTTATAATAATGACAATTATAATTTTTTATATGTCAGCATTTATTCAGTAATAAAATAGCAGGCCTATATCATATATTTTGTTTACTTGATCAGATTTCACTTTTAAAATAATCAGACCTAAAGAGCTCTCTGAATCATGCATCTGAAAGATATGAGTGCCTTAAATGATAAAACATAATGGGAGTGTATGTGTTTTCAAATTTGCTGTAGTACTTATCTCCTTAGAGAACAAATGTTTTCACTTTATTGAGAAACTACTTACAACCAAATTAGTTTGATGTATATTATTATCATCATTTATAAGCAAAAAGGCAAGGCTCAGTGTACTAAATTACTAATTGCTTAGTTACACAAGCAAGAAATGACGCAAACAGGTTTCAAATTCAGTTCTAACTATCTTTGAACTCACTATGTACTACATTCTGGAGTCGAGAGGGTCCAGAAAATGTTGTTTCAGAAATGTAAGACTTCATAAGTAAAGATAAGTGGCTTGAGAAACCAAATAAAGACCTACACCTCATATAAATAATTGTGGCGGGGCATGGTGGCTCACGCCTTTAATCCCAGCACTTTGGGATTAAAGTGGGGTGTCTCACTTGAGTCCAGGAGTTCCAGACCATCCTGGGCAACATGGTGAAACTCCATCTCTACAAAAAATACATAAAGTAGCCATGCGTGGTGGTGCATGCCTAGGGTCTGGTGCCTGAGGTGAGGGGATCACTTGAGCCTGGGAAGCAAGGAGTGAGCTGAGACAGCACCATTGCGCTCTAGCCTGGGTAACAGAGTCAGACCTCATCCACGCCCCCAATTGTCTTGATACTATGTTCTTGATTTTTTGATACTCTGATCTCATTTTCATTTTCAATAAAAAATCTTTCATTTACTTATTCACACAAAAAAGTATTTGCCAGAAATGTACTTTGAGATAGGCAGTATTCCAAACATTGTGCATAAGGTGCTTACTCTTGTCAAATATTGCTAACCTATCTAGTAAAATGAAACAATACTGGTGATTTTGTTGAAAAGTGTTATGCCTATATGTTTTCATATGTTAATGTAAAAACTACAAATTCTTATTCTGAAAATAGAATGTACATCTGCCTTTAAGGGAAGATATTGGTCCCTGATCAAACTGGAGCTTACAGTTTAGTTGTGAAGATAGCATTAAATAAATAAAGCTTGAATATAAACATTATAACAAAAAGTAACAAATCCTATAAAGTAACCAAAAGCGTATAGCATCAGGGTGTTCCATGTAGAAAAGTGCCACCTTTGATGTGCTCTGAATAATGAGTAGAAGGAGTCAGTCTTGGTAGAAGTGTAATAAGGACATGCCCAGCACAGAGGAAGGCTATGAGGCAGAAAGAGCCTGGTGTCTTTGGTGAAATAAAAGAATACAAAAGAGGATAAAGGAAAGTAGTTCTGAAGAGATTGGGATGATATAAGACTTTCATGGTCTTACAGGCTTTATTATTAAATTGGTATTTTATTCTAAATATAAGGGAGAGCCATTGAAGATTTTAAGGAAGGGAGTGAGTCATATTAAAATAAAGCTTAGAAATTTTATAGGATGATAAATGAAGACATAATTTAGGTAGTTATTTCAATACTCCAAGCTTTAGACAGTGGTGTTTGGAACAAAAATAGTGGTAGTGCAAATGAAAAAATGTAAATAGAATAAGGTCATATTCTGAATTTAGAATCACAGGTATTAACCATGGTGGGGGGAATATTTTAAAAAGATTTCAGATTTGGGCATTATGAATTTCAGATATCTGTGAGACACTCACATGGAATATCAAAAAAGTAATTGTCTGTGAGGATCCAAAAGAGTAGCCTTGCCTGAAGAGAAACCTTTGGGACTCTGTAAGTGTAGAAATGATTTTTAAATCCCTAACAATAGATGGAATCACCGAACCAAATGTGTGCAAAATGAGGAGAGGGACAGCACCCTGAGTAAACTTTGATAAAGCCAAGCAAAATCCAGTGAGGAGAATTGGGAAAAATCTTTCTGAAATATTAGAAGAAAATTAGAAAAATGGGTTGTGTCATTATAAAATAAAATATCTAATGTAAATGAGGGAAAGTTAATGAAGAGAAGAACATGAATAATATATGTAAGGGAAGGATAAATAGCTCCAGTGAAGAGGTAGTAATATCCAAGAAACAAAAGGATTTGAAAATATTATTAGATTGAAGAATATTTGTCTCAATATCAAGGAAAAACAATTGTATCTATTATTCTAGTTACTTTTGCCTCCTTGCCCTGATATAAATCTAGAAAGGATATGGCTCTTACAGAAAGCAGCTTGTTATGACTGGAGATAATGGGAGCTTAAAGGACAGTGAACACCTGCACTGCTACCTCATACTGCGCATCCTTAGAGAGCAAAATATACAGACTTGGAGATACTTAATTTTCTTATCTTTCCAGGATGCATTAGGTAACGCATCATGTTATAATAGTCTACCTGCTTTGATCCTATGAAAGCATTTATCAAAGCAAATTGTTATAATCTACTATTGTCTTAGTCTTCTCCATTGTATTGTACACAGTTTAAGGAAAGGTACCTCTAAAAATCTGTATATCCAATATTTGACTCCTTGTGGAATATAGTAGCATTCAACAAATATTTGTAAAATGAAGAATGCATGAAAGCACAGCTGGGGATAATATAGTTTGTTTATTTTAGACCAATTGAACAGGTTCAGAGGCAATAAGTAAAAATACAAAGAATATGCTTTTTGTCATATATAAGACAGATATTTCACATATTTTATAAAAAGAAGGATCTATTTCCATGAAGGTACTTGAGCGGACAGCTGAATGACAACTTGTTGGAGAAATTATAGAGAAAAATTAAGTAAAAATTGTAACCACTATTTATTGATCAAAAGCCTTCATTACCATTTATGTTTATCTCTATCCTAACATTATATAATATTATTTCTCATCTTTAAGAAAACATTCTTAATATTATATGACATAGTTCTTCATCTTAATAATATCAGTTTTATAAAGAGCACTAAGAGAGTGGAAAACGAAGAGAAAATATGTATGGGTAATCAATGTCTTATAAGGTGCTATTTAAAATTATAGTTAAGAAAATATACAATATTACTAAAAGTAATCTAGCTACAAAATATGGCATTCTCTTTTCTTTTCTCTTTTTTCTCTCTGTCTCTCTTTCTAGAAATAGAATGGCAAATGCAAATAGTGAAGGAAATGAATTTTATCATCTCAATTATATAATTTTCAGGCAAAGTTTTCTACTACTTTCCTAAATAAAACAATATTTTTTTCACAAATATCTGTGTTTTTGGTATGTCAATATGTTGTCAGAAACGCAATTTATCATAGAGAATTTTTATGAAAATGTAACTTTAATTTTCTAGAGCCCAGGGTAGAGCAAAATACTAGTGAAGATTTAAAGAAAAAGAATCAGTTAATTAATGATTCATTCATAGTGACTGTAGATCAGAAAATATGACAAATGGCTATATTACATTTATAAGAATAATGTTATTTTTAAAAGTATAGGTAGGATAGCTTATTTCTAAATTTAAAATGTTATTAATTTTTCAGTGTTTTATTTTTCAAATATCAATATTTCATCCTATTTATAAATGTGAAAACAATAAAATGTTACTAGTCAATATTTGTACCAATTTAGCATTTTTGGTGGGTTGAAATATTAATATATATATATTTTAAATATAATTTTTGGCTGTCAAGTATATATTTGACTCTTTAAACATATTTATTGGCTCTCAAGTATATGTTTGTAATGGTATCTACTCAGCTTGAGTGTCATACAGCATCATTTATTGACATAAAATAATTGAGTTTTCAGTTGTTATTAGTGATTGACACTAAATTTCTTTATTCAAAAATCTAATACTTTGATATATATATTCTGCACTTCATTATCTTTAATTTCTCCATTTGAAAATGAATTTTTACCTAGAGAATGTTTTACACTTATTTTATATGGACGGATCTTATTCCTCTATAAATAAGATAAAAACATATAAAGTCTCACGTGCATTTGCTAGATAATTGATTCCAATGGTCTGTAGATATGCAAATAATTATCTTAAAATGAAATGTGACCAACTAAGTATTTTAAAATGTAGACTTCCCCAGAAGAGATCAAGAAATATGGGTTCAGGTAAGAAATAATAAATGACAATTTATGGAGTACTCTAGATACCTTCTTAATTAGAGATAAATGTGTTGTACAAATAATGAGGCCTGCATGTGGGAAAAACATATTTTCTCCTTAATTGTTTGCTTTACTTTTAATTTGGTTATGAAATTGATTAATAATACAAGCAATGCATTTGTAATACTGAACTCTTGAGATAAGACCCAGATTGTACTTTGCATATTTAATGAGCATAATGAAGATTTCAGTTTTTCAAAGTAGAAATCAAGTTAGGGAAATACTGAAGTAAAGTGAATCATCTCTTAGATTTATGCTGAGCTACTGTGAGGATTAAAAGAGATAAGCTTTGAAAATGGCTTGGTAGTGGATCTGACACATAGATCTTAGTAAGAAAGACATTACTATAAATATAAACTTAATCATTTAATAAAATTTATAATATTTTAATATACAAGATAGTATCTTTGAGAAAATAAATAACCCAAGGTTTTCTCATCTTACTATGGAGTGAAGTTTTGAGTGGGTCTTTCAAATACCTAGCATGCACATTTTACTCTTTTTCTTCCACCTGAACGCTCATATCCCCATAATCCATCCCCCACCCTCAAGTCAAATGAATCTCATCTCTCTCCTTTTCCTAGAACGATGTGTACTTTGTTTCATTACTGGAAATTTCACTTTTAGTTTTTCCTCAGTTTATTTCATTTGCAATCTTTTGTCATAAACAAACATGGCTTCCCCAAATTTTATCACAGTCAGTGCTACCTTTTCTTTATATTTCTTATTCTATATTCTGTATAAAGCCACTTTAATCTTTGATTTGTCTACTTTTTTCTAACATCTTCAGTAAAATTTAATTCATTGACAGTGATACCTTATTTTGCTGTGCTTTGTAGATTTCGGGCAATCTCACATTCACCAAGTCTTCCAGAAACCATTTTTTCCAAAAGCATGTGCTCACTTCACGTTTTCATGTTACATTTTGAAAAATCTAGCAATATGTCAAACTTTTCCATTATTTTGTATTTTTTAAGGTGATCCATGATCAGTAATCTTTGTATTACTACTCTAATACTTTGGACATCATGAATATGCCCATTTAAATATAGAACAGCAAACATAATCCATAAATGTTTTGTATGTTCTGATTGTTCCACCAACCAGTTCTTTCCTCATCTCTCTCCTTCTCCTGAGACTTCTTTATTCTCTGAGATACACAATATTAAAATTAGGTTAATTAATAACCTAATGGTGTGCTGTAAGCATTCAAATGAAAGGAAGTGTTATATACTTCTCTCACTTTCAATAAAAAACTAAAAATGATTAAGCATAGTGAGAATGACATGCCAAAAGCCAAAACAGGGTGAAAGCTAGACCTCTTTTGTCAAATAGTAAGCCATGTTGTAAATGTAAAGAAAATATTCTTGAAGGAAATTAAAAGTGATACTCCAGTGAATACACGAATGGTAAGAGAGCAAACCAGCCTTACTGTTGATATGGAGAAAGTTTCAGTGGTCAAACCAACCATAACATTCCCTTAAACCAATGTCTAATTCAGATCAAGGCCCTAACTCTCTTCAATTCTCTGAAGGCTAGAAGAGGTAAGGAAGCTATAGAAGAAAAGTTAGAAGCTAGCATTAGTTCATGAGATTTTTAAAAAGAAGCCATATCCATAAGATAAAAGCACAAAATGAAGCAGGAAGTATTGATGTAGAGCTGTAGCCAGCTTTCTGAAAGGTCTTAGCTAAAATAACTGAGGAACATAGTTACACGAAACAACAGATTTTCAATGAAGGTGAAACAGCCTTACCTTGAAAGAAGATGCTACCTAGGACTTACATAGCTAAAGAGGAGAAGCCAATGCTTGGCTTCAAAGTCTTCAAGGAAAAGCTGACTTTCTTGTTAGGGGCTAATGTAGCTGGTGACTTTACACTGAAGTTCAGTGATTACTCACCATTTGAAAATACTAGGGCCCCTAAGAAACATGCTAAATCTACTCTGTCCGTGTTCTATAAATGAAACAAAGTCTGGATGACAACACATCTGTTTATAGCATGATATACTGAGTAGTTTAATCCTACTGTTGAGATCTATTGCTCTGAAAAAAGATTCCTTTCAAAATATTACTGTTCAGTGATGATACACCTAGTCACCCAAGAGCTCTGATGGAGATCAGTGTTAATTTCATTTCTCCAACACAGTACAAGAAGATCAATGCCATTTTCATTCCTCCAACACAACATCCATTCTGTAGCCCATGGATCGAGAAGTAATTTTGACTTTCAGGTCTCATTATTTAAGAAATACATGTGTATTTCTTGCATGTTCTGTACTATCTTGCATGTTCTGTACATGTACCCCAAAACCTAAAATGCAATAAAAAAAGAAAAGAAATAATTTTAAAAAGGGGGGATGTGATCTCATGTAATAAACAAGAAAACTTAAAAAAAAAATACATGTTGTAAGGCTATAACTGCCACAGATCAGGATTCTTCTGATGGATCTGGACAAAGTACATTGAAAACCATCTGGAAAGGATTCACCATTCTATATGCCAACAAGATCATTCATGACTCACTGGAGAAGGACAAAATCCCAATTTTAACCAGAGTTTGGAAAAAAATAATTCCAATCCTCATGGATAACTTTGAGGGGCTCAATACCTCAGTGTAGAAAGTAACTGCAAATGAGGTAGAAATAGTAAGAGAACTATAATTAGAAGTGGAACCTGAAGATTTGTCTGAATTGCTGTAATCTTATGACAAAAAACAAATGGATGAGGAGTTGCTTCTTATGAATAAGCAAGGAAACTGTTTTATTCGATGAAATATACTCCAAGTGAAGATGCTGTGAATAACATTAAAGTAATAAAAGATTTAAAATATTACATAAAGTGAGTTAATAAAAGAAATGGCAGGACTTGAAAGAAGTGATTCCAATTTTGAAGAAAGTTCTACTGTACGTAAAATGCTGTCAAACAGCATCACATGCTGCAGAGAATTCTTTCATGAAGAGTCCACTGATACGGCACATTTCTTGTTGTCCTATTTTAAGAAATTGCCATAGCCACCACTAACTTTAATAACCACCTCCCTGATAGGTCAGTAGCCACTGGCTTCGAGGCTAAACTCTCCGCAAGCAAAAAGATCATGACTTGCTGAAGGTTCAGGTTATTGTTAGCATTTTTAATGTATTTTTAATTAAGGTATATATATATATATATATATATTTAAAGTTATAATGCAATTGCACTTAACAGACTTCATTGTTGTGTAAACATAACCTTTATATACACTGGAAAATTTTTTAAAATGTGCAAATCGCTTTATTGCAATATCTGCTTTATTGCAGTAATCTGGAACTGAAACCTCGATATCTCCAAATTATGCCTTATTCAGTTTATGAATAGACGTTTATTAAGTGCCTTCCATGTGCCAGGTACCATTCTAGGATCTTAAGATGTGCCAGTAAACATAATAGACAAAAACATAGTACTGGAGTAGTTTCCATTTAGTGGGGATATGGAATATATACTATGAAGAATAAACATGAAAAATAATTCACTTATAAATAATGCTAAAATTAATAAGTGTTATAAAAAGGAGAATAAAAAGGACAGGAGTGATCTGTGGAAAGTGTAGATTTCAATTTGAAATAATATGGTCAGGATAGACTCACTGAGTAAAGTGTGGTGGGGAAAAGATAAAGCATTATCCTCATGAATATTTTTGGGAAGAGTAATTTACGTGAAAGAAAGAGACAGAAATCTATTGCATCTAAAATAAAATGACTAGAAGTAGAGCAGTCAGATACCTGACATTGGCCAGATCTTGCTCATGAAGTCTACGTGACATGTTGCTTTTACATGGAGTGAAGAAGGGTTACTGGACAATTTTGAACAGTGCAGTGTTAAGGTCTGAATTACGTTTTGGAAGAACAATTCTGTTTGCTATGTTCAGAATACAAAACACAGCATGCAACTCTGGAGATAGAGACACAAAAAACCCTTCAAAAAAATCAATAAATCCAGGAGCTGTTTTTTTTAAAAAAGATCAACAAAATAGACAGACCACTAGCCAGATTAATAAAAAAGAAAAGAGAGAATAATCAAATAGATGCAATAAAAAATGATAAAGGGGTATCACCACAGATTCCACAGAAATACAAACCACCATCAGAGATTACTACAAACAACTCTATGCACATAAACCAGTAAACCTGGAAGAAATGGATAAATTCCTGGACACTTGCATCCTCCCAAGCCTAAAACCGGAAGAAGTTGAAACCCTGAATAGACCAATAACAAGGTCTGAAGTTGAGGCAGCAGTTAAGAGCCTACCACACAAAAAAAGCCCAGGTCCAGATGGGTTCACAGATGAATTCTACCAGACACACAAAGAGGTACCATTCCTTCTGAAACTATTCCAAATAATCCAAAAAAGAGGGAATCTTTCCCAAATATTTCATGAGAACATCATCCTGATACCAAAACCCTGCAGAGACTCAACAAGAAAAGAAAACTTCAGGCCAATATCCACCATGAACATATATGGAAAAATCTTAAATAAAATACTGGCAAACCAATTGTAACAGTACATCAAAAAGCTTATCCATCACTACCAAGTAGGCTTAATCCCAGAGATGCAAGACTTGTTCAACATACACAAGTCTATAAATGTAATTCACCACATAAACATAACAAAACACAAAACACAAATGATTACCTCAATAGATGCAGAGAAGGCATTTGACAAAATTCAACAGTGCTTTATGCTAAAAACTCTCAATAAACTAGGTCTTGATGGAATGTGTCTCAAAATAATGAAAGCTATTTATGACAAACCCACAGCCAATATCATACGGAATGGGCAAAAACTAGAAGCATTCTCTTTGAAATCTGGCACTAGACAAGGTTGCCCTCTCTCACCACTCCTATTCAGTATAGTATTGGAAGTTCTAGCCAGGGCAATCAGGCAAGAAAAAGAAATAAAGGGCATTCAATTTGGAAAGGAGGAAGCCAAATTGCTTCTATTTGCAGATGACATGACTGTATATTTAGAACACCCCATCATATCAACCCCAAATCTCCTGAAACTGATAAGCAACTTCAGCAAAGTCTCAGGATACAAAATTAATGTGCAGAAATCCTATACATGAATAGCATTCCTATACATGAATAACAGACTTAAAGAGAGGCAAATCAAGAACAAACTGCCATTCACAATTGCTACAAAGAGAATAAAATACCGAGGAATACAACTAACAAATAATGTAAAACACCTCTTCAAGGAGAACTACAAACCACTGC